>NC_082663.1:90099242-90402272 GCF_025265405.1 Mesoplodon densirostris
AAACTACAAAATTCACCCCTTCAAAAGGAACAGTTCAGTGGTTTTTAGCATATTCACAAGTTGTACAACCATCACCAATATCTAATTCCAGAACATGTTCCTCACCCCAAGAAGAAACCCCATGCCCATCAGCAGTCACTCCCCTATTCCAACTCCAGCCTCCAGTCCCTGGCGACTTTCTGTCACTATGAATTTGCCTAGTCTGGACATCTTTTATAACTGAAATTGTACAATTGCTTCCTAAAGTGCAACAATGGTCTCTTTATAAGGTTTCTCCCTACAAGTGTTTCTTCCAAGAAATCTGGTTTTGCCCCTCACTGCTTCCAATTCCTCAGATTTGGATGGTGTGATGGTTAATTTTATGTGTCACCCTGACTACACCACGAGGCACCCAGATATTTGATGAAACATTATTCTGGGTATGTCTGTGAGGGTGTTTCTGGATGAGATTAACATTTAAAACAGTAGACTGTGTAAAGCAGATTGCCCTCCCCAAGGTGACCACTCAACCTTAGTCACACCCAATCCGTTGAAGGTCTGAATGGAACAAAAAGGTTGAGTGAAGGAAAAATTGCTCACTCTCTCTCTCTTTCTCTCTCTCTGCCTTGTCTTCAAGTTGAGACACCAGTTTCCTACCTTTAGACTCAAACTTGGACTGGAACTTATATCATCAGCTCTCCTGGTTCCTATGCATTCAGACTCAGACTAGAAGTACACCATCAGCTTTCCTTGATCTCCAGATTGCCGATCTGGGGACTTCTCAGCCTCCATAGTTACATGAGCAATTCCTTACAATAATCTCTTTTACAGACACACACACACACACACCTCATACTAATTCTGATTCTCTGAAGAACCTTCCCTAATGTAATACATATTAGAATCCCCTGAGGAGTTTAGTAAAATCTCAGAGCCAAAAGGGGTGTGGTCCAAGAATCTGTATTTTTAACAAGCCCCTAAGTGACTCTTAGGGATGTGAAAACTTGAGGCCCCAGAGCTGCAAAGAAGTTACACTGACAGCTTTTGGCATTTCTACATGGCCCTGCTTTAAACAAAGGGCAGACTGAAATTCCTTTTTTTGTCTCCCTCAACCTCCAAAAACTTTCCATGTATAAAATTATCTTCTTATAATTGTGCTAACATTTTCTTCACTGTTCCACAAAGTTGTAGTTTATTAAAGAAGGTCCAAATATTCTCTATCATAGGCTTAATTTCAGATTCACTTTCCATACAGTCAAGATGAAATCAACAAGTTAAACACCACTGTTAGTTTTTCAAACAGCAGTGACTTGCATCTCCTTTGCATTAAATTTAATATGGGTGACTCTTACTTTGTATCTTCCTTATCTATTCTGAATAGATATTGGAAGATAAACGTATGTGGGTAGCATTAATTCTGAAACAACCCAAGAACATTTTCCTAAAATAATGAAACCAACAGCATCCATGGTACGTCTGATAAAAGATTAATTCTGCCCTCAAAAGTAAAGTATGCTTCAGCAGATTAAGAGTAAGGGTGCCATTGATAAATTAAAAATGGGCCTTCCTGACACTCAGCTTTCTAAAAACATTATGTTAACAAAGAATATTTAAGGCATTAAAACTGCCTGAAGCTTTAGTGAAAACAAACCTATTAAAAAGTGGGGTGGGGGGGGGAAGATGAGAGAGAGCAAAGGTTAAATAACTATGGCCATTTGGTTAAATAACCCTGCCTAATCTCACTCTAACATCAGGCCTCTCCTAGGTCCATCTTCAAAAGGGGGAAGAGGAATTCAGATAAGGATTAAGGACACAAGAAAGCTCAAGTCCAAGGTGTTAGAGCTTTCAGAGAGAAGAAAAAAAGGTATTAAAATGTGCTTGGTGGGTCTTTCTCTTTCAGCTCAAGGAATCAGAATAAGAGAGCTCGGAGGAGCCTCCAGCATCAACAGTCTTATAAGCCAAACAAGACCAGAGTAAGTCCTTGGAGTACAGAAACACTCTTAGTAGGCTTAGATGTGTTTTAGGAGACAATAAAAGGCCTTAAACTTAAACAGTTGTGCAACCAACACCAGGATCCAGTTGTAGAACACTTGCATTGCACCACCCCCAAAATTCCCTTTATCCCTTATGCCCATATGTTCAATCACAGCTCCCACCCCTAGACAACCATACTTTACACATCCATACCTGCCTTTTCTAGAAATTTCATATAGAGTTCTATCATAAGTAGTCTTTTGTATCTAGCCTCTTTCACTAGTGTAATGTTTTTGAGATTCATCCTTGGTGTTACATGTATAAGTAGTTGGCTCATTTTATTGCTGAGTAGAATTGCACTGTAGGACTATACTACATTTTGTTTATCTGTTTACCAGTTGATAAACATTTTAATTGTTGCCAGTTTGGAGCTTTGATAAATAATGCTTCTGTGATCATTCACATACAAGTCTTGGTATGGACATTATGTTTCATTTCTCTTGTGTAAATATCTAGGAGTGGAATTACTGAGTCATGTGATAAGTATAAGCTTAATTTTTTACACATTTTCAAAATCGGGTTGTTTTCTTATTAAGTTGTAAGAGTTCTTTATATAACTTGAATACAAGTCCTTTATCAGATACTCGTTTCACAAATATTTTCTTCCATTCTGTGCCTTGTCTTTTCATTTCCTTAATGGTGGTCTTAGCTCTAACATTTAGGTCTATGGTGCTCTTGGAGTTGATTTTTGTGAATAGTGTGAAGTAAGGTGAAAGGTTCATTTTTTTTTTTTTTGCATATGAATTGCCCCAGCGCTATTTGTTGAAAAGACCCCTGTAACGGTTTGATTTTGAAGGATCATACTTACTCACAGACTGTGGGAAAAGCAGGCAGTAGAAAAGAATTCGTATGCAAAGAGAAATGTGGCTCAGGATTTGGAAAGTAGTATCGGAAAATCAGGGGGGAATGAGATCAGCTTGCAAAGCAGATTTTGATCTTTTAGTCAAAGCTGTGATGGCGAGAAGGAGGACGATGAACCTCAGATTCAATAGTGTCATCTCTTCACATGACAGAGGTAGAGAAGACCGTCTCCTTAAGCTGGCATTCTAAAAGCCAGCCTATACTTTTACAGCGGCATGGAAAGCATGCAAGTGCATTTAGTGTTACAAGGTGGAAAAGCCCGGGTGATAAGGAATGTCTATTGTGCCTTCAGAGTCACAAGAACCAAGAAAAGCCTCAATAATATAAACACACACAAAGATTCCTGTAGAGCTTCCATTTGTGAACCTTAAGGGGGCCTTCTCTAGTTGCTAAACCCTAAGCAAATGAAAACCAGAAACACAGGGGGCAGAGGGAAAAGGAAAATGTTAGTTCTCATAAGCTCTTGAAAGCTGCACTCAGAAATCCTTTGAGGGTGGTTTCTTGTGAGATCAAATGTGGCTACAAGAGAGAAACCTCTCCAGGAGGTAGAAACAATAGGCCTAGAAAATTTTAAAACGGGGCAAATGTAATAGCCACTGTGTTAGAGGTGTTCATACATGACTAAACTATTCTGGGCTAGAAGAAAGAGAAAGAACAGAAGGTGAGCAGTACAGGGTCACTCTTTTTTTTTTTTTTTGCGGTACGCAGGCCTCTCACTGTTGCGGCCTCTCCCGTTGCGGAGCACAGGCTCCTGATGCACAGGCTCAGCGGCCATGGCTCACGGGCCCAGCCGCTCCGCGGCATGTGGGATCTTCGCGGACCGGGGCACGAACCCGTGTCCCCTGCATCGGCAGGCGGACTCTCAACTACTGCGCCACCAGGGAAGCCCAGGGTCACTAATTTTGCTTGGAGAGTTATTGTTTACAAAATTTTTTTTTTGAATTGTTGAATCTAGGGATTCAGTCTCTGGACACAGCTCACTCTCTTGAGGTTTGGGGTACTAGCAGCCAAAGAGTTTAAGACAGAGTAGATAATAAAATGGCTATATTTACTAAGGCCTTACTGTGTGCCAAGCTAAGTCCTCTCTATGCATCACAGGAGATCCTCATAATAGCCTCGAGAGGCAACATTATCCCCATTTAACAGGTGACTAAAATAAGCCTATTAGAGATTGACTTCCCCAAAATCAAATCACTAGCAGGTGGCAAAGTAGGGCTTTAAACTTTGGTCTTTTAGGTTTTGAAACCCATGCCCTTTAACTTATACACACTAGGTTGTGATTCATTTCATGGTGCTACTTTCACTCAAAAGCAAATTTAAGGCCCTCCCTTTAGCCCCAGAGAAGTAGAGTGAAAAGGATCAAGGCACAGTAGGTCTACTTTTTAAAGAATTTTCTGAAGAGAAGTGCTACCCTTGATTACTTTTTTCAATCTCCTATAGGTAGACCAGGTGTGCTGCCAATGCCGTGATAGTCCTGTATATCCTGAGAACCCTCTCAAAAGAGGAAAGCATAGGAGAGGGCTGGGGTAGTCTAATTCAGACATGTTGAAGAAGCTGGATTAATGGTAGTGAATTATAAAACCACGTAAGTAGAACCTGATAATCCAGGAAAGCACTTTCACCTAAAAAGGATTAAAATTAAAGAATAAGAAAATAAGGATGGGAGAAGCTTTTACAAAAATTTCAGGATTCTAAATAAAGAGATGCAATTTATTCTTATTTTAAGACAAAGTTTTCTTGGAACATGGGAGGAGAGATCTATCTTTATCAGAATAAGACTGAGTCAATGAAAAGGGTTTTGTAATCTGCACTGAAGATTAACTTTTGGAAATGATGCTAGCATATCTGGGGAGGAAAGGAATTTGTAGTATTAACTCTAAAAAGGTGGAGCAATCTTTGGACATTTTTATACTGCTGGCATCAAATAATTGTTTTGTGTAATCCTACATGAGTATCCTAAATAATATAAAAGTATTTTGTGACCTTGCTCAGAAAAAAAAAGTTTTCTCTAGACTTCACCCCAAACCTACTAATTCAGGACCCAGAAATATATACTTTTAATAAGTTCTCTTAAAGAGTCTTATGAAATCAATCCAGAAACAGTCCCATAACTAAATCTAACATTCACAACTAACTAGACCCTCCAAATATTAGTACCGAAGATGACCCTGGGTATACATGGGGCTATCTCTTTGCCATCTGTACTGATACCACAGACCACCATGGTCCAAGACATGTCCTCCTTCTCCTGGACATTTTCAATAGCTTGCACACTGGACCTCTTTCTGCCACTCTTGACCCCGCAAATCTGTTCTCCACCCATCAAGCCACAGTGATCTTTTTAAGTGCGAATCTGATCATGTCATTCTGCCATTCAAAATGTTCCAATGGCACTAATTACTCCAAGAATAAAATCCCAACTCCTCTATAACCTACCAGGCCCTGCATAATCTGACTCCTCCCTAACTCTTCCACCTGTTTTCATCACCCCACCACCCCCTACCCTTGCTCACTAAGTGGTGTTCTCCCCACCTATCCCATTCACTGCACTAAGCCCAGTGCTTGGCACAGGGCCTGGCACACAACAGGGGCTCCAAAATGAAAAGGAATGAATGAAGTCCTGTCTTGATGCATGTTAATGCCTTGTTTCGATGTTGAAAAACAAGTCCTTTTTAATGCTAAGAAAATTTGATCTGTTGATCTTATTGGTTCCAAGTACCACAAAGAAGCCATGGCTAAGAATGGGATATACAGCTTTCAAAGAAAGAAACAGCAGCACTTTGATTCTGGAGTGAACTGGAAAACGAATGGGAGGAAATTAGCAGAGTGACTACCTAATCTCACTTAGGGCTTTAGGACCAATTCAAGGCCTTCTTTCCACCTCCAAGGACAAAGAGTAACAGGGATCAAGGACATAGTGAGTCTACTTCCTAAAGAATTTTCCAGGAAGAATGCTAACCTCATTACTTTTATTCGTGTCTTTCAGCCAGAGTGGTCCGTGGGCCTATGGGGTGCCCTCACCTTCTGAATGCAAAATAAAGCCAGCATAAAGCAATCTGCTTAGGCTGGGTTCTAACTGAGCTTTATAACCGAAGGGCAAAAACATTTCCATGTGTTCCAGTTCAGCAAATTTCATGAGACTAGAAGAGTCATATGATTCTGGACAGAAGTCAGCTGGAGTAGAGTTTGGTTGTCTAGGTATCCCCTATTGGTTTAGGAAAGCAGAAGAGAACTGACCCCAGTAGTCAATGGCTAGAATCAGCAATACCTTCAAAATTGAAGAAAGCACAATTATCGTAAAGGGCTTATTTCACTCAGAGTTGCTCAGTCTCTTAAATCCCTTTAGTTCAACAAACATTTGAGTACCTACGATATGCACAATGCCTCATGTCAAGTACTAGTGCAGTATGAAGATGAGGTACTGAGAGCAGAGAGGAGACAGGTTGGGATATGAACAAGTATAACTGCCACGACTACTAGCGAGATCCCTGGGAATATTTTAGCCTGTGTACTGCATCCCAGTCTAGTTTAGTTCAGTTTCCCAGGACCTTTTGCGTAGATCTGAATCCAAGTTTGAAGAGGTGACTAGACTATGGAGGGCTGAAAGCCTGGCAGAATGGTTATGACTTGATATGGGAGGGAATCCATTTTATTGGTAACATGAGTAATATCGGGATTAAAAAACTGTAAGGTCCCCTTGAGTTCTGGCATACTGCAGGCACATAATTGATGGAGCCATTCATTGAAGACTCTAACAGAAGGGTGATAAAGGGAAAGTTGTACTTCAAAATCCAGCAGGTGTACCCAGGACCAGCTACAGGGATATTCTGGCCTCGGAGAGGCTGCCAGTGGACTATGGCTGCAGCAGGGTCCCTGCCCCCACGTGAACAGTAGCATACCACACAGAGGGGTACCTCAGTGAGGCCTAGGCACGTGCCAGAGTCAGAAAGCATCCACGTCTAACAACAGACAAAGAAGTGCTATGTGAAGTACTGTGATGATAAAAGTCCCAAATGAAGAAATTTTACTTAGATACCAAGTAACCATACATTATACTTGTAGGAGCTTTAAAATGGAACACAAAATTTCTCCATTGCTTTAATGGAGTCTTCAAACTCTACGAAAAAATTCCTTTTCATTTTCACCTTCCTTTGTTTTTCTGTATTATTTTTCACAGGGTGTAGTGTACACTTACAATTAATGCACTAGAAATCCCCTCCTTTGAAACAGTATAACAAAAACACAAAACAAATTGGTACTGATCATATCAAAGGAAATAGCTAAATATGGAGACAAAACACTTGGTATAGATTCACTTTATAAATCATTTCATTAAGACCTTTTCACTATGCTCTTTATGTAATAAAATTTTCATATCGTTAGTAAATTTTAAAAAGAAATCTAAAATAATGTTATTTAAACAGAAATAGTTTTCTTTTAAACTATGTTCAGACAACAATATTTACTGAGCAAATACTATGTGCCAAGTACTGTGTAACATACAATGATTAAGACAGACTGCCCTCATGAAGCTTACAATCTAGTGAGAAGAGTAAATGTTAAACATTTATTACAAGTGTGATAAAGAAGATGTGGTACATATATACAATGGAACATTACTCAGCCATAAAAAGGAACAAAATTGAGTTATTTGTAATGAGGTGGATGGACCTAGAGTCTGTCACACAGAGTGAAGTAAGTCAGAAAGAGAAAAACAAATACCGTATGCTAACGCACATACATGGAATCTAAAAAAACGGTACTAATGAACCTAGTGGCAGGGCAGGAATAAAGACGCAGACGTAGAGGACAGACTTGAGGATATGGTGGGGTTGGGGGAGGTGGGAGAGAAAGATGGAATGAAGTGAGAGAGTAGCACTGACATATATGCACCACCAAATTTAAAATGGATAGCTAATGGGAAGCTGCTGTATAGCACAGGGAGATCAGCTCGATGCTTTGTGACGATCTGGAGGGGTAGGATAAGGAGGGTGGGTGGGAGGGAGGCTCAAGAGGGAGGGGATATGGGGATATATGTATACATATAGCTGATTCACTTTGTTGTACAGCAGAAACTAACACAAGATTGTAAAGCAATTATATTCCAATAAAGATATAAGAAAAAACATTTATTACAGGTGTGATCACTACTTTAATATAATCATTTGCAGTAGCCAATGAATTATTACTTTCTATATATATGCCATAATTACATAGTACACATAGAAAGAAGACAAAAATATGACTAAAAATTATACTCAATTATTACAAATAAGATTTTTCTCAAACATTTTAAGCTATTGTATGCCTGATATCATTATACACCTGATATCATTTCAGTAGCAAGCTAGAATATGTATTGCTTTTATATATCATGAGAAAAATAAGGATTATTTAAGAACTCATATTTACTAATACAACTTTGACTTTTAATTAGCATGATACAACTATTCCATTAAGCAAATCAGAAGCACAAAACAGTAAAATTTTTTACCCCTTTATTATGAAAAATTTCAAAAATATAAAAAAGTAGAAAAAACAATACATAAAACTCCATTTACCAATCATCTAGCTTCAATAGTTACTAACTCATGGCCAACCTTATTTCATTAATAGCCCCATCCACTTCTAAAACATCACATTTATCAGTAAATATTTCAGTATATTTCTAACAATAGGCTCTTTAAAAAATCAGAGCCATAATACCCTTATCATTCCAGCAAAAATGTTCATGTGAGACTTAATATGAAAAATGAACTATGTATAGTTTTATAAAGATAACATTCCAACACGGTAATTTAAAAATCTCATTAAAAATTTACCACAATTTTATAAAAACTGACCTTTTGTCAACAAAGGGCATTGAGATTCATAACTAATCATTTTCTAAAAGTCTAAAATTCCATTAGTGTCCAATGAGAATCTGATCATTTGATTGCTTATTTGACCTTGCCTGATTTTTGCTCATCCTGTCTTGCTTAATGTTAGTCTGGGTTTGGAAAAGTCAGATTGGCTGATAAAAAGAGATTTATAAGTTATGCATTAAAGTATTGTGAAAGGGAAAGACACTGGTCCAGAACTAATGGCATAGATATTTGTCCCTATTAAAAAGATCTATGATAAGTTAGGTATGACTCAACCACTTCCCTTTAATATGCTGACCAAGTTTCTTTGACGAATGCTGCTTTATTTTATTGAAATAATATTTGGGTAATGTAAATGAAACAGAACAATTAGTCTATTCTGCATCTGCTCATCCTTTAATTAATGAAAGGAGTAATCTAAAAAGAAATCTACTAACCTAACAGCCATAGTTGTATTCAGCAATAATATTTACAAAGCATTTTCTAGTACACATATACATCTGTCCACTCACCCAGTTAGATAAACAGGCAGGTGTAATTTCCATTTTACAAGTGGAAGAAACAGAGAAGTTAAAGTAATCTGTACAGGGTTACATAGGAGCCCAGTACTCTTTTCATTAGAACATAATATACTTAAAATACAACCAAAGAATCTATATGAGCACTAACTTTGAGACCTTAAACATAATTGATAATAAAGTAGTTGCTTCATAAACATACAATTAATTCTTTGGTCATATGACAGAAAATACGTTTTAATTCTCTGAAAATAAAGCCTCTTCCATTCTGTCAAGCTTTATTTCATTCCTAAATAAAACTTTTAAATTAAGAGATATGGTTAGTTTGAGGATTCATTTCAAAGAGTATAAGGAGAAAATCATAAGAATATGACTGAAGGCTACATTAAATCCACCAGACAGATCACTTACCAAAATTTGATTGTGTGGATGTATCATGAGTTATGTAAGAAAACAGGAAAAAACAGAAGTAGTAAACACAACTTGAATTCTGAATCATCTAACTTTGATTGAGGTTTCATCGCAAAGGGTGAAATGAACTTAAGTCCCAGAAGGCTAACACACAAAAAAACAGGGGAAGTACTCTGAATAGCAGAAGAGCTAGTTAGTATTTCGAAATGCACTTTAAGGTTCACAAAGCAAGGGAAAAGCCACCATTATAAGGTAACTTAGACTTCCAAACCATCTGGGTTCTCTCCTTTTCTATATAATTGGGCATTCTCTGCTTCCTTCCTCAACCTCTGCCTGAATATCTCTTCCTCTCCAGGACATTTGCTGTCCTTTCCCCTTTCTTGTGTTTCCATCTGTCACCTTACCTCCTTTCTCTGGTTCTTCCCTTTCCTTTTCCTCATGTTTCTTCTGAATCTTTTATGCCCACTGTCACACCTTTCTTAACTGGCTGGTCATAATATGGAATGAAAGCATTTCAAATATAATTATTGTACTAATTTCAAATCAATGATATTAAACTTTTTATTTATCTCAAAAAGAAATGTAAGATTATCTGACTGCATGAAATCACTGAACTCAGACTGGGCTGCAATCCAGCTCCACATCTTACTAGCTTACTACCTTAAAGAAGTGATCTGTTTTCCAAAAAGTGTGAAAATGAGATAGAAACCTAATGGGGTTCTTATGAGCATTCCAAGAGAATTCCCATGTGCTGGACACATACCATACAAAGTGCTTAATAAAGATTAGTCACTACTCAATGTATACACTTCCTTTCCCCAGTTCCATGGAGCTGTCACTTCAAACATTATTGTACAAAATTAACTTTTATTCCTATCATTATACTTGATAGAATATAAAGTAGCATTTAATGATAGTCTCTGTTATGATATGTCCCACCTACCTACCACTGGGCCATTAGAAATAGAAATGACAAAAAAAAAAAAGAAATAGAAATGACAATACATAAATTGTCTATTCTATACTTGTTCACCAGGCTGAAGTTATGTATCAATGGAAAAATGTAAGTTAAATGAGACTTTCATTCAGTAAAATAAAAGTAAAAAGTTTAACTGTACGAAACAAGTTTACCTGTACTTTGTAATATATCTAAAATTATAGATAATAAAAGGAAGTAATCCAAATAACCTTATATTTCTAAGGGTGTATTGATTCTACTTTTAATGTTCTAACTTGACAATACTCTAACAGCCCTTGGAGATGACGGTACATTCCTACTGTTGTTAAAGCCTTTGGAAAGCACAACAAAGTATATATACCAAAATTGGGCTTTGTAATGCTCCTAAATATCCAAGGTCTTAGATAATAAGTAGAATAGCAAAGTTTCTTACCTGTGATTATAGGAATTTAACTCATCAATATATAATTAGTTTGATTTATTATAAGTATAATATTCTATAACCACAAAGAACCACCTCCTCCCTGGGAGGCTGATGCATAATTTGCAAAAAGAAAACACATACAAGCAAGAGCACGACCTTCAAAAAGTCACTTGTGTTTGTGAAAATATTTCAGATTAATATTTTAACAAGAGAAAAATGCTTCCCAGGATGAATAAAATCTAACCAAGGTATAAAGTCCTAACAATCCGTGTTTTAATCATAAATGAAAGCCAATAATCACCTGTTTAAGAAAAGCATACGAACACCCTAATGTACGAATATAGAACATTTCTTGCATATTCATGTTTCACATTCTTTAAACAAGAAAACCTATTATCAAAAAACAAAACCTAAAATTAGGTTATACATTTTTCATCATGTCAGACAAATACATTCACAGCTCACTAAATGTTCTTTCTTACATTTCAAACAGCTTATAAAATCCCACCTCCTTTAATAAGGTTCCCACAATAACTGGAAGTAAGATGGCGAGTCCATCACCCACCCTGACCTAGTCCACTTGGTCCACACACTTAACCTTCACAGAGGAAGCCATGCTAAGTAACAAGAATGTGAGAAAAAGGCATTTCCCTTGTCAGTTTTGGCAGAATAAAAAAAAGTTATGTTGTATAAATATGTTTAATTTCACTTTTTTAAATCAGAAGCTCAGAAAGGGCAGAGCTCATGTTATACAATATCAAGACCCAGATTCATCTCTCCAGGAAAAAGGGGTCAAAGGAAGTTTTTAAGTATTTTCATAACATTCCCCAAGTCCAAGTTAACATATACCTTAACAGGGCTGGACAGATAGTAGGTGCTCATTAAACATTTATGGAATACATGAATGAATCAGTCAAATCTAGGAAAGGCAGGTACTAGAAAAACCATATCACTGAGGATGAAATGACAAGTACACTGCAGAATTTCTATGTTAAAAGTCAGTATTTGAGTGCCTATTTGCCAGGCACTGTGCTAGATGATTTTTATTACACTTATTTAAAGTACAGTGTAAAAGTCTTAAAGGTGTTACACATTTTTACTCAAAAAGAGCACATCTGGGGACTTCTGAGCAATAGGCTCAGCAGACAAGAGACGGATTTGTAGACCAGGATGCTCAATGCAGCAGTATTTGTAGTAATGAAAAAATACAGAAGCCTCCCAAATGTATTAAAATTAGGATAATGGTTAAATGATGGTATATATTTTTGATAGACTGCTATGTGGCCATGAAAGATCATATTTTCTTAAAACATTTAATGAAATCGGAAAATATAATGTAATTGAAAAAGCAGGATATATAATTATTAGGAGTTTAAACATCATTCTATTAAGTATATAAGCAGATTGAAAAAACTGAGGAGATAAAAATGTTAACTACCTCTTGGTAGTGGGATTATATGTGTGATTTTAATTTTCTTTATGTTCTTCTTTTCCAAAGTTCTACATCAATACTCCATTATCACAGAAAACAAATGCTAAAAAAGGAAAAAAAACAATGGGAGAAAGCTTTTTAAAATTGATTCTCGTATTTTAACCTAAATAATTCTCATATAAGTTTAGAGAACTTGGGGACTTCCCTGGTGGTCCAGTGGTTAAGACTCCACGCTCACAATGCAGGGGGCCCAGGTTTGATCCCTGGTCAGGGAACTAGATCCCACATTCCGCAACTAAGAGCCCGCATGCAGCAACTAAAGATCCCGCAGGCAGCAACAAAGGTCCCACGTGTGGCAACAAAGGTCCTGCCTGCCACAACTAAGACCCAGCCAGAGCAGCCAAAAATAAAATAAATAAATAAATAAATAAATGTTTAAAAAATAAGTTTAGAAAATTTTAAGAAACTAAATGTAAATTTTCTTAAAATTTAGAAAAATAGGATGTCGATTACTTTAACCTATAAAATATTAGATATAAATTAGTACCATATGGGCTTCCCTGGTGGCGCAGTGGTTGAGAGTCCGCCTGCCGATGCAGGGGACACGGGTTCGTGCCCCGGTCCGGGAGGATCCCACATGCCACGGAGCGGCTGGGCCCGTGAGCCATGGCCACTCAGCCTGCGCATCCGGAGCCTGTGCTCCTCAACGGGAGAGGCCACAACAGTGACAGGCCCGTGTACCGCAAAAAAAAAAAACAAAAATGAGTACCATATTTCTCCCTGGCTTTTATTCTTCCATGCCATAAGAAGAAAATGTATTATAAAACAATATACAATACATCTAAATACACTTTGCTTGGGTAAGCCAAAAACAAGTTTTTGAAAATCTGTTTATATATTTCCCCTACATATTGAAAAAACGTACATTTAAAAAAATTTGTTAAGGAACATAATACTATGTAGAGCCAATTCACTAGTTTAGACCCAAAATATAAAGCAAAAATTTAAAACACTGAATCACTGTTCCAACATATAACTGGACTGCAGAAAAAGACATACATCTAGAACACAGTATTAAAAGGTACTTTAAATGTACACAAATATGCAATGCTTAGTGGAGGGATACATTCCAGGAATTCTCAAAGCCAACGGCTTCGGCAACATGGTGATAATGTGCTTGTATTACACAGCTTCTCGCCTGTACTTTGTGTGAAAACAATAATCAAATATATCCCAGACCTCACGTGCATGGAATTACAAAACAGAGACACATCTGCTTTTAGTAACCTAATTAGGGAGCTAGAATTCCCCCACTAGCATGACTGATGGAAATTAACATCTCTAAGTTTTCTCCATGGTCTTTTCTGGGATGCCCAAAGTAGTGACTCGCTCCTGCCCAAGCACTCAGCTTTAGCTGCTGTCCCACAGGTGCTGCCTTGCTGTGGTTCCTATTGCCTCCGTGTGCCTTGCAGCAGAGCCACTCAACAGAGCTCAAGGCTTTTCCTGCCTCCTATGATCACTCCAGTGTCATGCCATTGAAGTTCCTAGTCCTGGGAGTGCCAGAGCACTGCAGAAGTGGAACCAGTAGCCTCTGCCCCAGTTCTGCCCCAAACCTCACCACCTGAGCCCCGATGGGGCCACCATCTCACAATGTCTGTCTGTCTCTCCATACACAGTTTCTTCAGTTTCTGGCCCTCTCCCTCTAACCATAGGAATTAAAACCAAGTACCAGGGGTCGAATGAGGAATAGATGCCATACAACTTACACCTTCCCTTACTCCCCTACCACAAAGCTCTCCCTCTCCCTCATGTTTTCAAAATATGTGTATCAGGATCTGGCAAATGCTACATATATAAGCATGTATATAAAAAGAAATGGGCCGGCAGGAATCTACAACTTTAGGTGGTTCAGACTTGAAGTCACAAGGACTAGATCTGAGTCACTCATTTCACCTCACACCAACTACATACTTAACTCTCCAAATCCCAATATTCTCATCTCAGTTACTGCAGTACCTACCCCCACTGAGTTGTGTGAGGATTAAAAAATATAATGCATGTGAAGAATTCATATAATACAAACTTAATATAATTGTATTCAAATAAATTGGTTCATTTGGCGAAAGAGAGAAAAGATTATATGTTAATCTGGGTGAAAACTAAGTTTCTGGAATTTCATAAAGAAAGAAACACTAAAGCATCAAAAGAAAAACATCTTTGTTCAATGAGATTTCTGGTTTAGTTAGTTGAAGAGGCTTGGTCTTTTGAAATCTTAGGCAATCTGTCCTTACCTAACATTGTAGAGTTCATTAACTATTTAGAGGAGGCAATGCAACATGACAAAGTAGTGTCTAACTGGGAGTCAAATTTTAATTTTAATTCAATTTACAAATGTTTATCATCAAGTATGTAAAAGCCCTGTGTAGTATGTATGTATGTGCAGTGGTGGTGAGGAGTAATGTACACAGATACCCATAATAACATGAGATAAATGCTAAAATAGCCATGCAAAAATTGCTTTTGGATCACAGAAGAGAAAGCAATTAGTTTTACGCATTTGTGGGGGGGACCAAATGGTATCTTGAAAGTCACAAAGGAGAGACCTTTAAAAGATCATTTCAGGCATGCAGGAGAGGTAGAACCACTCAGAACAATAGGTACAAGGGCCCAGAGACGTGAATGTACAAAACATATGGTAAGAATGAAAAATCCAGGTATCAAATTCTGGCTCTGCCCTAGGCAGCACTGTGGCCACCTTGGACACATTATTTAATCTTCTATACCTCTGTTTTATATTCTGTAAAAATGGAGGTAAGACTATCTGATTAGAGCTTTCTCATAAATAAGGTCACTTTCATAAAAATATAACCTATTATAGTTAACTTTGTTTTATGTGTCATCAGATTTCTTCTAATGTCAGGTTTGAAATTTTTAACTAATACATCTTAAAAATTAATATATCTAAATTTTTGATATTCAAAGTTGAATTTTTAAAGTTTTGAGCATGTTTTAATTTTTACTCATAGCATTTAACTTTTACTGCCTTCTAAAAATCTTCAGGGTGTTCATGGCTTCTGAGGGTTTGTATTATTCATCTGTATGAAGCTAGGAAGTGACGTGATCCATATTCGCCACATGTCAGGGATTAACATTCACACCAGCACTTCTCTTCTGGTTCTAGAATGAGATGTATTATCCTACTCTTCCCACAAAGTACAAAAACAAAACAAAACAAAAAAAACCCTGGGCATCATATATAAAACAAACACATGTAGACTTTTACTTTGGCTAGAAACAGCAGGACAGCAGGGTTTTCCTGAGGTTTGTTTTTGTTTTTGTTTTGGCCTGTGTTCACTGATGTTTCCAGGTTGCTAGCTTCTCCAGGACCCAATGAAGGATGTGTGAGGCAAAAAGGCAATCCAAGGAATTCACCACTGTGTTGTCCTCAGGTTCCCAGGGAAAGATCAAGAGATGCCAACACCATGATGATGCAGATGTTGGAATTATCTGACAAAAGTGTTAAATCAGACATCATAAAAAGTGCTTCAGTAAACAAGTACAGTAGAGACATTCTTGAAGCAATTTTTTTAAAAAGTCTCAGTAAAGAGACAGATGAAATAAAGAAGAACCAAATGGAAGTTTTAGAACTGAAAAGTAAAATAATCAAAGGAAAAAAGTCACTGGATGATCTCAAAAGCAAAATGAAGACGAGAGGGAAAAACCAGTAAAACAGAAGATAGAAAAATAGAAAGTACCCCATCTGAAAAACAAAGAGAAAACAGACTGCAGAAATGTAATATTCATGTCATCAGTATTCCAGAAAAAAGAAGAGAAAGAATGTTGAACTAAAACAGTACTCAAAGAAATAATGCCAGAAATTTCCCCAAATTTGGTTAATGAAATAAACCTACAAATTCAAAAAGATGAGTGAACTCCAAAAGAATAAACATAAAGAAACACATGCCAGAACATATCATAATCAAACTACTAAAAACTAAAGACAAACAAATCTTGAAAGCAGAAAAATCTCTCTATAATTGAAATGTGAAAAACAATTCAATATTACAGCAGATTTCTCATCAGAAACCAAGGACACCAGATGGAAATGGAACAATATTTTTCAAGTGCTAAAAGAAAAGAATTGTCAAGCCGAAATTCTATATCCAGAAAAAGTATCCTTCAGAAGTGAATAGGAAACCAAGACATTCATTCAAAGATGAAGAAAAACTTAGAATTTCTTGCCAGCAGACCTACCCTGAAAAATAACAAGTAGCTCTTGAAAAGGAAAAGAAATGATAAAGAAATCTTGGAACACTGGGAAGTAAGGAAGAGGAAGACAAAAAGTAACAATTTGGATTAATACAACATACTTTACTTCTCCTCTTGAGTCTTCTAAATTATATTTGATACTGAAACATTCAAGCAGAGATAGGCTGAGAAAAATTCAAAGCCAGGTTCAACCCATCCTAATCCTCCCTCCTTCCTATTCCTTTCTCTTTCTCAACTAACAAATAGACACACTGATCTTGATCATGTGGCCTAGAGACCTAAGTCCTTCTTGACCCTGCACTACAATGTCTAGACATGCTTTATCCCTTTTACTGCTTTAAGAAAAGAGGATTTCAGTCTCTTTCCCTGCTAGGGATGGTATGAAACAAGCCATGAATGCATCTGACTGATATGAGACCTCTGAACATGACTTATAACCATGGTAAAAAAAAAAAAGATTAAAAGTGAAGGCTGATTCCTACTTATGATCTGGTCCAACACTACTAAATATACTGCTTTATTCTGTACCAACATGTTAATTTACAGAAACATATCAAATCAGTATTAAAAATAGTATCATGCATATTTTATTACAAACTGGGAGAATTCTATATTTAACATTCAAATAGTGAAGCTGTTTGGTATCTTTGTAAGGACATGAACTTGCATAAGAGTGCAACTTACACAGAAACAGAAAGAAAAGGGAGCACACTGCACCCCTGCATTAGAAATGCCCTCTACTCTGGCCTTGGTTCATAATCCACTACCCCAAGCAAGATGCCCCGAGGAGCAGTGCAGAGCTGAGAACAACAAAACATACCTGACCCGTATTTTCTGAAACATGCTATTAGAGGTCACCTGCCCACAATTAGACATATTCCTATACTAACAAAATATGAGTGCAGGGGAAGTCCCAATGGAGGCTACCACATTAGGACAGGGAAACTAACTCCTTTTTCCTTTATCCAAAAGTAAACCCCAATGAATGAAGAGATTGTAAAAATAGTTAGAAAAAGCTGACAACTCTCTTCTACATCTAGGAAACACATTTTTTGCATGCAAGAAAAAAGTGACCTTATTATTTTTTAAGAACTGTTACATATCCTAGAAACCATATAAATCTCTTCAAAGGTTTTTAAAAGGTTTAAAAGCCAGGAAATTTAGATGTTTCAGCACCATTAATGCTAACCTTGGCACTGTGACTGCTACCAATCAATTTTTTCCTTTTGGAAAGAATGAATAATTTTGATGAATGCTATTGCAAATTACACACTAAAAACAAAATTTTTCATATGAATGGGGCCAATGTCTTTTGGCACGCTTGTCACCATCACAATATAACTGCTAATCTTCAAATACAGTTATTAACAACTTCAGAAAATCATTTAGAAGACCAACTCTCCTTTTTAAGGTCAGTGATTATCACAGTTAATGACCAATTGGCTTTAGCCATTACTGTCCTGAACTTTACATCATGTTTTAAACTAACAAGACAATAAATAACTATTAACACCAACATATTTTGAAGGGTGTTTTTCAGTCACCATCTATGCTTACCAAAAACATAACTGCTTTTGTGTTTTATATAATCACTTGGTCACTTGCTGATTTTTGCTTGTTTCCTTGTTGTAGCTGGTGTTATTTTATCATTAAAGTAGGAATAAGGGTGAAGGGTAAAAAGACAAAATCAGAGATAAACCCTATTAGCATTTTTCAAAAATACTAGTTAAACCTGTATTAGTTTAGAAAATATAAAGGGCACTGAAAGGTATCAAATGAAAAATAAAAGCCATCTTCTCTTCATTTTCATTTCTCAAAGGTAATCACTCAAGTCTCTTAGAGTTGCTAACAAAAGAACTGTTTAATGTATATACTTGTGTACAGTATATGTACCTCTTTATTTTTCTTTCCAATTTCATACAACAGTTTCATACATGATACACTGTTCTGCAGCTTTCTTTTTTCCCTTATAATATCTTGGAGATCCTTCCATATCAACATGCATAGGTTTATCTCAATTATATAAGAACTGCAAAGTATTCTATCATGTGAAAATACAAACTTATTTAACCAATCTTATACTGATGGATATCTAAATTATCTATTGTTTTGTTGTCTATTTTGTTTTGTTATTGCAAACAGTACTTCAATGAATATCCTTGTACATATATTTTGAAAAACATGTGAAAGTTATCTGCAGTATTCCTTATAGTGTGACTTCTGGGTGAAAGAACGTGTCTTTTTTTTTTTTTTTTTTTTTTTTGCAGTACGCGGGCCTCTCACTATTGTGGCCTCTCCCGTTGCGGAGCACAGGCTCTGGACGCACAGGCTCAGAGGCCATGGCTCATGGGCCCAGCTGCTCCGTGGCATGTGGGATCTTCCCGGACCGGGGCACGAACCCGTGTCCCCTGCATTGGCAGGCGGACTCTCAACCACTGCGCCACCAGGGAAGCCCAACATGGGTCTTTTTAATTTTGAGAGATTTTGCTACACTGTCTTCCAGAAAGACTATACTGACTGATTTTCATTGGAGAGAATGTCTCTTTCTCTACCAGGTATTGTCACACCTCTTATTTTCACCAACCTGCAAGGTAAAAATGATCTCAAGGTGTTCTCACTTCGAATTCTTTAATTATTAATAAGGAGGATGTAAATCTTCTTGTATGTTTATTCAGAGGCGGTTGTTCTTAGCTATTATTATTTTCTTATTTAGTTAGAACAGGAAAATCAAGTCTGATCCCTTTAGTTTAGGGCTTGATACATAACAGCTACTCAATAAATGCCTGATCCCTTATTAGATGAATCAAACAACAGTTTAAAAGAAACCTTCCTTATAGCCACACTGTATTGTCCTGATACAATCTAATACCTGGTTTTCAAAATTCTCAAGATTCCTTGACAATGAGCCAAAAGAAGTTGGCAAAACTATAGAACAAGCAGGTTACAAACAAAAGGACACACAACAGTAAACGCATTATGTAGTCGCTCTCCTGTAGCTATAATCACAGACGACCTTCTACCCTGTTATACACAACACACATTTCTCCATATTATATAAACCTTTTAAAAAGCTAAATAATATTCCACCAATCCTATAAAGTAGTATTTTCCAGGTTTTATTCTTTCTATAAAAAGTATATTTTATACATCCTTCTACAATTTGCTTTTATCTTTTCATTCAACATTATGTTGCTGAGATGTAGACATAGATACATGTAAATCCACTCCATTAATTCAACCACTTCCAATTATTTAATATACAGTGATTTATCAATTATATTATCAATTTATGTTTAAATTATTACAAACAATGTTGCAATGGAAGTCCACGTGCAGCAACAAAGACCCAACGCACCAAAAATAAATTAATTAATTAATTAAAAAATTAAAAAAAATTTTTTTAAATCACCATGCCAATAAAACATTCTCAGAAAAACCATTCAAAATTGTTACTGCATGTTCAAAGCAACTGTCGAAACCAATGTAGAAAAACAAAGTTTCCCAACTTGTATATGAAATTTCCCTTTAAAGACAAGAATTATAGAAAGAACATTTTACTCTAAGAAAAAAAGTGTTTTTTTAATCTTCATTTCTGTGCCTCAGCAGGTTTTCTATAATGGTAATCCTTGTATTTAAGCATGTGGAATGGTTCTTTGAAGACTGCCTTCAAATAATTCATACCTGCTAAATGTATTACTTTCAATCTTTACAAATATTTTTGTATTTGTTAAAGCATAACATAAGGTGCCACCTCTCCACTCAAAGTCCTTTGGATTGCAGAAATGCTATCTCACCATTTAATGGCTTCTCTCCCCCTTCCTCTCCCCCTCCCCTTCCCTCCCCTTCCTCTCCCCTTCCCTCTCCTCTCCCTCTCCCCCTCTCCCTCCCCCTCTCCTTTGCTCTCTTTGCAAGATAAAATGAATAAAGTAGGTCATCCTCCTTGATTCTAACATCCAGCATTATCTATTGAGGATAATTAGACTAGCAATAATTTAAGAAATATTTAGGCAAATAATTTAAAATTTGTAAAAAAAAGTATCCACATAAAAGTAATAAATATGAAATCAACTTTTCCTACAATATTGGTACCCTTAGGTAAATTCATGTTTTGAATTCATGGAAAAAATTAATTAAGGTATGAATACATTTTATAGAATCTAGAACTTCAAATGTAAAGAACTTTCAAGGTGCATTATGATAAAGAAACTTACTGGTAAAATAGTTCTTAAGTGGCCAACTGTGCTTCTAAGAAAGAAAGAGGAATAAAGTTTTAAGAATTTGCAACATATTCAAGTATATTCCCTCAATTGAGCTTGAATTGGCTAAATTATATATTCTCTGATATTTCAGAGGAAACAAGACATCAATTACCAATTCCCCAAATTCTGACTATACATAGCTTCTTCCTTAATTCAGTACCCACCTAGACAGAAAACTCTGTCCCTCATGCTTTCCTACTCTCCACTATTTAAATCACTGATGTGACTAAGTTTAATGATCCAATAAGAATTTAAAATAATCATCAAGACATCCTAAAGACATCACTTATTCCCAAGGGATGCATCGGACACTGAGAGAAAATGGAAATCATAAATGCGTCTAATTTCTCCACCATTAATTCTGCAATGTTAAAGAGTAACAGATTCCTACTTAATTGTATTCCAAGGAAAGACAATATGTTAACTTGTAGAAATAATATTTAATAATTTAACATAATCCACAATTTCACAAGGGACTTTCCTGGTGGCACAGTGGTTAAGAATCTGCCTGCCAATGCAGGGGACATGGGTTCAAGCCCTGGTCCAGGAAGATCCCACATGCTGCGGAGCAACTAAGCCCATGCACCACAACTACTGAGCCTGCACTCTAGAGCCTGCACGCCACAACTACTGAGCCCACGTGCCACAACTACTGAAGCCCATGCGCCTAGAGCCTGTGCTCTGCAACAAGAGAAGCCATGGCGATGGGAAGCCCACGCACCGCAATGAAGAGTAGCCCCTGCTTGCCACAACTAGAGAAAGCCCGTGCGCAGCAACAAAGCCCCAACGCAGCCAAACATTAATTAATTAATTAAATTTTAAAATTAATGAAATTTTTAAAACTTTCATAAAAATGTTTTTTACTCCATAAGTGTAAGCTAAGTTATAATGGTAAGAACAAAGGACAAAAGACAAGCCTACCCTCTGCTTTCTCCTATACAGGGCTGTCAGAGGTACTGAATTATATGCCCTTCAGGAAATCATTCAGAAAACATGAATGGACCTAGGGGGTATTATGTTAAGTGAAATAAGTCAGACATAGAAAGACAAATGCCATATGGTTTCACTTATATGTGGAATCTAAAAAAATAAATGATCAAACATGAAACCAGACTCACAGATACAGAGAACAAACTGGTCTTTGCCAGAATGGAGGTGGGGTAAGGGGGTATGGGTGAAATAGGTGAAGGAGATTAAGAGGTACAAACTTCCACTTATAAAATAAGTAAGTCATGAGGATATAATGTACAGCATAGGGAATATAATCAATAATATTGTAATAACTTTGGTGAAAGATGGTAACTAGACTTAATCGTGGTGATCATCTTGTAATGTATAAAAATATTGATCACTATATGTTATACACCTGAAACTACCATAATATTGTAAGTCAATTATACTTCAATTTTAAAAAATGAAAATTACTTAGTAGCAATGTTTATGTTAATCCTAATGTCCTCCTCCTCAAATGGGCTACATACATGTTACTTGTTCATAGATTTATTGTAACAGGACACTGTGCAACCTACATACTAACTATGTTGCTTTATATGTATATCTATGACATTAGAAATAATTTACTGTGGCTTTAGTGAATGTACAAAGGACTTGTACAATGCAATGGAGCAGAGTGTTGAGTAGAACTCTGTCAAAGAGGTTAATCAATCTTGAAGAAAAGTTTATATGCATGTATCTCAATACACATTTGCTGTTTATTCTGACATATTGAACTATATTTCTTCCAAAATCCTGAAAACCATTAAGACAGAACATAATTGTGGCATACAGATAATTACTTTATAAATAAAAATAAGTTATGTTCTAGGGTCCTAAAGGCTTAACATGCAGCATATTTTAATACATATACACTGTAAAATGGATTTTAACTTTTTCATTTGGTTGTTCCTACAATGTTTTCTTTGTAGTATTTTATAAAATACTACAAAGAAAATGAAAACGATATGATTTTCAATATATCTTCATTGACCCCTACATTTAGGCAGATTCAAAGGTAAATTCAAAAAAGAGAAAGAACAGGTTTCAGGTTTTTTTTAAGCAATCCAATAACTGACTTTTAATTCAGTAGCCATAGGTTTCCCTGGTTGTTGGGAATATAACAGAACTGTGTTGGGTACATACTGAGGCTCAACCCCAAGGAATCCTGAGTTTGTGTCCATGGAAAGACTGACCAACTGCATAACATGTTATGGTTCCACCTCCCAGGATGTCATTTCTAACATGCGAGACGTCAATTTATTTCCACACTTTATTTTCACACATTATATTCTTGAATTGGTTGAAAATCACATAATGGAGTTCTTAAGATCTGAAATAATGCAATTTCTTTCCAAGGTTTTTATAAATAACACATCACTTTTTTTCTAAAGCCTCTTTCTAGCAAGGCAACCCTAGACAAATCACTTAGGAAAACTCACATTTAAAGATTTTACTAAAAATAGATTTCAAACTTTGTATCTGGTTATCAGGGAGGGGCAGGAAATAGCACCTAAAACATAAAGCTGTTGTGCTCACGAAGTGAGAAAGTGCTTAGCAAAAAAACCAGGCACATGATAAGCATGAAAACATCTTAGCCAAAACTTTGAATACTGGCTTCTCTGTTGACTCTAAAAACAGCCAGCTCTCTGCCCTTAGATAAGCCACTAAACCTCTCCAGGCTTGTTTTTTCACCTGTAAACCATTCTCCTGGATTCCAACCCTTGCAGTCAGAAGAGTCTGACTCAAAAGACCAGTCTGGAAGGAAATCTGAGAGAACATCTGGTTCCTATCTCATATAAATATTATAAATAACCTTCAGAACATTTACCTCTGCCCTACCATTGGTACTCAGAAAACATCTGTTCTTATATAAGTAAGAGTAAAATTAAAAATAGAAATAGAACTACTGATGAAGATATTCTGTTCCTGCCTACTGGCTTTCTCTAACTGGGCGAGTATCTTCCTAGGTAAAGTCCACCCAAAAAAGTGCTGAGAAGCCATGAGAAAAGGGTCAGGACCATCAAGACTGGAAACAGATTAAGATCTAGAACAAAGCCAACTCTGCAAATCATAAATGAGACCACAATCACCGGAAATATGAGCTGTATTATTAACCTAAGGCCTGAGGCAAAGCTCAGAGTCAAGAAGGCTCAGGAAAGCCTGCTCTCCTGGCAGGTATTTTGTACCATCCTCCATTTAGGTTATTTGCATATATCTCATCTCTTGACTAGATCACAACTTCCTTGGAAGCAAGGATTACTGTCAAATTTACATTTACATCCCCTGCTATGCCTAGCACATTGCAGACATCAAATTAATATTAGGCAAATTAATTATGATGCCTTCTAAAGAAAATCAATGCTTATCTTGACATTCAAAAAAAATCAGCTAAGTTTCGTTAGCTGACAAAAGTCAAAACATTTATCACTGGGCTAAAGTTTGTTTTTTTTCTTTATTTTTAGGTTTCATTTTATTAAAATTATATATGCACCTGGCTTGAATTAGGAAATAACTTCAGAAGGTTTTGTTTCTTTTTTGTTTTTGTTTTTGTTTTTGCTGTACGCGGGCCTCTCACTGCCGTGGCCTCTCCCGCTGCGGAGCACAGGCTCCGAACGCGCAGGCTCAGCGGCCATGGCTCACGGGCCCAGCCGCTCCGCGGCATGTGGGATCCTCCCGGTCCAGGGCACAAACCCATGTCCCCCGCATCGGCAGGCGGACTCTCAACCACTGCGCCACCAGGGAAGCCCCAGAAGGTTTATTTTTTTTTTAAATAGCAGACTCCTCTCCCCTGCCTTCATTTCCCCCTTCTAAGAAGTAATAAGCATTTTCCGTTCTTTCAGATTATTATTTTGGAATTGACTTCCTTATCTCTAAATACCACGCTTATGTTGCTATTTCTTGATTTCAAGTTTAAGGCATTATCCGTTGACTTTTCAACACGAAATAAGGGTTGAGTTCTATTTCCTCCACTCAGATCCAACATACACACAATCTTTCCCACCTAGTTATAATTTTGGTTAGATTCATATTAGTGTTTATATAATTGTGACTATATAAACAGTATCTAGAGCTGAGCCATTTAGTGTGATATTATTACTTCTATGAGGTTAACAAATGCCTTGGGGTTTGTTGTGGTCGTGGTTCTGTATGTTCGTTGCTTAGTTATCTGTGTATCGTGAATTCAACATCAAATTCTATGCCAGAGAATATTTTTAGAAGTTTTGACACTCATTATGGCCTGCTGTGGCACTTTGGCATTTTCAGGAACAGCACAAATATTTAAATTATTTTTAACGGAGTTTTAGTTATGTTGCTTCACTGAATAGGATTATGTTAGGTCTGGGTCACAAACTGCCTGGGCTTTATATGGGTTACAGGTATTTCTAATGTTACAAAATTTTACGCTAATCAGATTATCACTTAAAAGTGTTAGATTGATTTTAATGTGGTGCAATGGAAACAGCAAAAGATATGAAGACAGACAGACATTGTAGAGAATTCTGGGCTCACCCTAACTGAACAAGTACTAGCTTCTTTGAGCCTCAGTTTGCTCATCTATAAAATAGGGACTGGTGGAATATCATAAGTTGATTTCTGATTTTTCTACCCACAGGAATAATTTGATAATAATTTTTAAAAACCTGAATAAAAATGCCCATAGGCATTTACCCTATCAAGATAGGATATAAAATTAATTGAAACTTACCAAGGCCCTAAATGACAAAGGGAGGAATAAAGAGAGTAAGTTAGAGTCACTTGGGCCCCAATGGTCAGGAAGAATAGCACATGAAGATGATAATAATCACTATTATTAACTGAATACTTACTATTTGGCAGATACTATCTCCTTTAACCTTCATTGCCAGCAGATGTGAGGTAATTTTGCCCACTGATGAGAAGTTGAGGCAGAGGGACAAACACCCTGTCCAAGTTCACAGTGACTTAGTGGCAGAGCCAGGATTCAAACTTAGGTATTCTGATGCCAAAGTATGTGCATGTGTTCACTCAATCATGACCTTGATCGTGCCTTCCATGAAGATTCAAACAGCAATGTAAATGGTGAAATGATATTAAATTGATCACAGATTTAGTAAATGTTTTGAAAGACAGGCCTATTTGTGCCTGGATTGGGGAATTGGGAACAATCCTATGCGGTTGTGTGTGTTTTGTCAAAGGTTGCAGAAGACATTGTGTTTGCATCAATCTGCATCTCCTCAGACCAGTCACACCTTGACCCTGAAGACAGATCACATTAAGGACACTGGGGCAAGCATGTCAGCAGCTGTGAGGAGTGCTAGCTACTTCACAGGGTTATGATATATAGAGCATGCTACTGACTGAACTGTGTACCACCAAAATTCATATGTTGAAGTCTTAACCCCAATGTGATTGTATCTGGAGACAAGAGTCTTTAGGAAGTAATTAAGGTTAAATGAAATAATAGGGTAAGGGCCCTTATGGGATAGGACTGTGGCCTTACAGGGAAAAAAAAAAAAAAGAGAGAGAGAGAGACCTCTCTCTCCCTCTCTTTCTCTCTTTCTCTCTTTTCCTGCCATGTGCCATGTAAGGACAAGAGTGGCAAGAAGAGAGTTCTCACCAGAAAATGAACTCGGCCAGACCTTCATCTTGGACTTTCCAGCCTCCGGAACTATGAGAAAATAAGTTTCTGTTGTTTAAGCCACCCAGTCTACAGTATTTTGTACGGCCAACCAAGTAGACTAATACAGAACATGAATTTAGAAGGAACTTGATAATATTAACTCTCTTCTTCCTCTTTCTACCCTTTCATATGTTGGAATTAAAAACAGGTAGCAAAGAAGCAGTCAGTTGTTGAAATGAAAAATCATGTGAGATTCCCACAGGAGGAACAGATTCAAGTAAAAAACACAAAATTTCTGTTTACTACTCATTCAGGAGATTAAGTGGAACAGTATAAAGAATGAGAGATAGAATCTAGGGAGGCTTGGGCCCTTACTCGCGAGATGGCTTTGGCCAAGTCATTTAATATTTCCTTTTGCTCAGATTTAATCACGGAAATCAGGCTAGATGATCTTTAACTGTTTTCTGCTAAAATACTCTAGGATCCTATAATGTAGGTGGTAAAAAACTAGTCAACAGAAGAGTCTGCTCAGGATATATTCCTAAAGTAGTAACACACTGAGAATTTAAAGTGATATAAATTAGATCCCAGTAACCAAGAGAAAAACTGCACATAATAAAAAACCATTATATGCTATATCCAGAGCCTACGTATTTCCAGGGCAGTCTATAGATCATAATGAAAGCAATTACATAATTTCCATTTAAATAACAAGTTTCTGTGATTTAAAAGTGACAGGTTTTTTCCCCCCAACAGCAAGTCCTTGGCTGCTATCAGCTATTTTCACAGAATAATTTGACTTGGAGAAAAGAAAGCACAAACAACACTTTTTCAAGCTGTGAGTATCAAGAATTGAAGAGATTTGATCTAGGAGGGATCAGGTACAAGCAAGTATGTTGGTTTAAAGAAAACACAATATGATCTATCAATAATGTTTATCAATATTTAATATATGGGGTGCGGAAATCCTTGACTTAAAAGTTTCTGAACAGCAAAAACTGAAACTCATTTTACTATGAAAAAATAGAATTAAGAATAGTTCTCAAAGAATTCAGAGGATTCTAATGTAAAAAAATTATTCCCCATGTAGCTGGAGTATATCAGACAAAGCCCTGGAACTGAAACTGGTCCTGTGTTTACATCCTTGGCTTACCATATACTGGCTGTGTCACTGTGTCCAACAAACTTGACCTCTCTGAGCCTTACAGTTTCTTCCACACAGTGTCAGTTTGAAACAAATATGATTAATAAATGTAAAAAGGCTGTGTAAAAATGTTGTTGCTGGGGCTTCCCTGGTGGCGCAGTGGTTGAGAGTCCGCCTGCCGATGCAGGGGACACGGGTTCGTGCCCCGGTCTGGGAAGATCCCACATGCCGCGGAGCAGCTGGGCCCGTGAGCCATGGCCGCTGAGCCTGTGCGTCCGGAGCCTGTGCTCTGCAACGGGAGAGGCCACGGCAATGAGAAGCCTGCGTACCGCAAAAAAAAAAAAAAAAAAAAAATGTTGTTGCTAAAAATATGAGAGCTTCTAGGAAGTCCAAAGGCATGTTCAATTTCTCAGTGTCAAAGATGTGATAATACGAGATGTAAAAAACACAAAGCAAAGGTAAAAAATAATTCCCAAAACAAAAGGTAAAAAAGAATTCCTAAAGCAAAAGAATCATATAAGGATACAGACAGTACCCTAAAAGACCATTATTTCAATATCTAATAAAATCAAATTTTAAATACCAGAAGGTAATGGAATAAAATACCACTTTTAAGTTTACTAATTTGAGAATACTAGTCTTTTAACCTAAGCTAAGATGAAACTTGCTTTGTAGTTACCTATAAGGTAGTATATTTTCTTGTTTCTATCAAGATGGGTAAACTCCCTACACTACTGGTTCCCTCCACAAAAATCAATACTGGAGAAACTACAGCTTAGTGAGGGAAACAGTTGCAAGGAACTTAAAAAAGAAAGAAAGAAAAAGATAAAACCATACAAAAACAAACAACAAAAACTATGTACGATGGAGTCAGTGTGCTGAACCTAGGTTGGGAGGGAACAAGTTGATGGAAAACTTTCCAGTGCTGCTCTTGCCTCTCCTCTGAGATAAGCAAAGCATACACCTCACCACATCATAGAAATAAGGCAGCAGGGTAATACAGGGCAGCTTAAAGGCTTTCATGAGGTGAGAGTGAAACCCCTAGGTAGAGAAGAGACAATGAGTGATCAACAGGAAGTCAGCGGTGCCTGGAGTTGAACATGCCAGATTAACAATGACCAGAGGCTGGCCCTCGGCGCTTCCCAATTCACATTAAGAGGCAGAGTGGCTATGTCCTGGGAACGAGAAAAGATCTAGAAATCTAGACACTTAGACAACTGTGAAGAACACCCACAATTAAATAAATACACAAATCTAAACATACATTAGCTTTCCTTTCTGGCAGGTATGAAGAAAGGGTGGGAAATAGGAAATGAAGGAGAGGGCAAAGCCATGCCAGGCAACCATTTCTATAAGCAGAGAGGGAGAAAGTAGGTTCCTATGCTCCCATATTTCTCCTGATTATTCCAATTAGGCCCACAAAAAGAGAGACAACTGCTGCTGCTGTCTTGCACTTAACTAAATCATGCCCATGGAAATTTAAGCCGGGGGAGGAGATGGTCACTAGGGGGCACCAAACCACAGCCAGTACTAGGACAGATTTGGCTCTCAGCCCAATGCCCTGAAATTCTGGCAGGTGAGATGCAAAGACTTGCTTTAGTCAATCCATCAATATTGATATCACACATTCTTGCACTTACACAATTAGAAACTTGGACTCCCTTTACTGTCTTTTGGAAGAGTTTTACAAATCTGCTGAAGCAGAATTATTAGAACTGATGTATCAATAATTTAAAATAAACATGATATAACAAAAGCAATAAGGAAAGATATAAGCATGTGAAGCATGAATAGGAAATCATTAAAAATAATTTTAAATATTGGTACAAAAATATAATAACTGTAATAAAAATCTAATAGAGGAAATACACAGCAGGATGGATACAGCTAAAGGATGATTATTGATTTAGAAAATCACACTGGAGACCTTTCCTGAAAGGCAACAGGAAAGGATAAGATGTAACAACGTGAAAGAGAAGCCAGCAGATGGAAGCAGATGTGTGAACATCCAGATAATAGGAGTCTCAGGGAAAAATGGTGGGGAGCAGAAAGTAGAAAGAGAGAAAAAGTAAATCTTTGAAGGAATAATTAAAATAACTGTTACAGAACTAAAGAAAGATGAAATATTTCAGAATGAAAGAGCTTTCTGACAGGATAAATGAGGAAAACTCTATATACCATGACACATCTTTAACCTTAAGTTGGTTACATTTTAGATAAAAAAAAAAAAAGATAAAATTCCTAAAGTTTCCATAGAGAAAGCAGATAAACTTTGAAACAACACTGGATACAATACAACACAGTAACATTTTAAAGTGAAGAAAAGTAATTTTGACTCTAGAATTTCCCATCAAGCCAAACCGTTTCTCAAAGGTAAGGGCAGAATAAAAATTACTCAGGCATACAAGAGTACAGAAGATTTGCCTCACAAAGGCCCAAATTAAAAACATTCTTAGGGAAGGTACTAAAAAAAAAAAAAAAAAGAAAGAAACCAAATCAGGAAGATAATGCAAATATACAGGATATAAGGATTATCAAATATCTTTTTTCCCCAAAAGTCTTAACTGTTTATGTCTTACAAAGTAAGCTAAACTAAACACAAACTAAAACAAAGAATACCTATAACAACTGAGAACCAAAACTCTAAACAGGGGGCTTCCCTGGTGGCGCAGTGGTTGAGAGTCCGCCTGCTGATGCAGGGGACACGGGTTCGTGCCCCGGGCCGGGAAGATCCCACATGCTGCGGAGCGGCTAGGCCCGTAAGCCATGGCCGCTGAGCCTGCGCATCCCGAGCCTGTGCTCCGCAATGGGAGAGGCCACAACAGTGAGAGGCCCGCATATGGAAAAAAAAAGAAAAAAAAAAAAAACTCTAAACAGGAACAAGAAGCAAAGAAATAATATTAATAAGAAGCTAGGAAATAATAAAAAATATAAATCAACAAAATACCGAACAAAAAAGCAGTATGAGAGATGAAAACAAAGTCTGCTTTTCTGAAGACTTAGAATATTAACAATTACTGACAGACTTTTCATCAAAGACATGGGTGAGGTTGGGGGATGGAACAAAAAAGCAAAATACAGAATGAAAAGGGGAAATATTAAATGTTAAAGAGATTTTTAGTGTCATAACAAGTATAGGCTGAGTTGAAAATCAAGATAAAATTGATAAATTCCTATAAAAATGTAACTTGCCAGAAATGGCAAAGTAAGAAATAGAGACCTTAAGTACACCAAAGAGCATGAAATAATTTGGAATAGTAATCAAAACTCTCCTCTCAAAAAGCCCAAGGCCCACAAAAGGGTTTTAATAAATTTTTAGGAAACATTAATGGCTTTATAATACAGGTTGTACATGTATTATACATGGGAAGAGTGTGAAACTTCACAGCTCATTTTAGGAGGCTAATTAATGGAATCTTGATTCCCAAACCAGACACTATGAGAAAAGAATATGGATTTCATTTATGAATTAAATGGAGAGCCAAAAACAGAAACAACCTCCAAATAAAATAGTAGCTAACTGAATCCAACATTATATTCAAAAATAATAATACATAATGATGCCATGAGGTGTTTGCAATGCAATGAAATGCTGCAATGCAAAGGTGGTTCAATATCATCATATGATTAGCTCAATTAATGCAGGAAAAGCACATGATAAAGTTTATTACCTATTCACAAAAAATTTTTAAATGCTTAACAAATGAAAAATGGAAGAGAACTTCCTTAAGTTGGTATAAGCTACAGAGGAATACTGTTCCATTTGAACTTAGCTGAACACCTGCTAGCAGAACTTAGTAACAAAATTAATTCAAATAAATTTTCAGTTTTCAATTTTCCTCCCTATCTTAGCTCTCACCACTCACTATCCAAAATTGATGAACCATATATAACCAACTAATTGATTGAGATCATCTTGCTCCACCAACTAACTATCTGAATTCAGGCTCCAAGTAATCTTAGATAGCAAAGAATATCTGTATAGCAAAAAGCTACATGAAACATTATATTCAACATAGAATCTCTATTCTCTCTAAGATCAGGAACAAAAGAAAGGAGACTACTCACACCATCACTCTTAAATACAGTTCTTGAGCTCTTGGTCAAAATAAAATGGAAAAGAAAAGTTGTAAAGATTGGAAAGAAAAGGGAAAAAACATCATTATTTTTGTATGATATAAATATCCACCTAGAAAAAACAACACAAATATTTTAAGTTCAGAATAAGAGAGTTCAGCAAGGTTGTCAGATAAATTAAAGGGTTCTTATCATAGAGTCCATAAACTCTAATGGATACATAAATTTGGATGGGAAAATAAATTACATTTTTACATTCGGTAACTTTCATATACTTTCCTTAACCTCTATTATATTTTACTTTCACTTTCCTCTATACAGCACTTACTTCAATTACGAATATAGGCAACAAAGTACAGTAGCTGTCACCAATAGAAACGACAGTTGTTTCCAAACTGCATTACAATATTTTTAGTTATCTTGAAATAGCATTAATGTTCATTATTATTTCAAAATTATGAGAGTTGTTAGGCAATGTTATTATTTAATACATTAAAAACACATCTATATATTTTCATATATCTATGTGTTTTAACATTATCCTGAGAAAGTTTCCATAGACTTCACAAGATTGCCAAAGTGTCCATGATACTTAATCAGCTCTTCAAAAACCAGAATTAGGAAGAGAAAATTATCTTCATCTGAACAAACTACCCAATATGAAAAGAAAATTTCAGTATTTAATGTGGACTGTGTGTTTGTTTTAAAGAATCTCTATACTTTTTTCAATTAACACCTTTTTTTTTTTTTGCCAATTAACTAATTTTGTCCCAACTGAACCAGAAAAACAACAGGTATTCTTGTCCCAGTTCAGTGTCTACAATTTTTTTTTTTTTTTGCGGTACTCGGGCCTCTCACTGTTGTGGCCTCTCCCGTTGCGGAGCACAGGCTCCGGACGCGCAGGCTCATTGGCCATGGCTCACGGGCCCAGCCACTCCGCGGCATGTGGGATCCTCCCGGACCGGGGCATGAACCTGTGTCCCCTGCATCAGCAGGTGGACTCTCAACCACTGCGCCACCAGGGAAGCCCCAGTGTCTACAATTTAAGAGTACCACAAACTTTCAAACATATGCTCTGTCCCAAAGATAAGGAGAACCAATGATGGAACTAAAATTATATAAACTGGTAAAGAGAGAAGAGACAAAAATATTCAGTCAATTTGGGCTTCACTGGTGGCGCAGTGGTTGAGAGTCCGCCTGCCGATGCAGGGGACACAAGTTCGTGCTCCGGTCCGCGAAGATCCCACATGCCATGGAGCGGCTGGGCCCGTGAGCCGTGGCCGCTGAGCCTGCGTGTCCGGAGCCTGTGCTCTGCAACAGGAGAGGCCACAACAGTGAGAGGCCCACGTACCGCAAAAAATATTCAGTCAACTTTATGTATCATTATACAAAGTAAGATAACAAGATGGTCCCTGTCTCTATGCTTTGTTTCAATGTTTATAAATTACAGGAATATAGGCTTAAAATGAAAATAAAGTGATTTCAATTCAAAATAAATTAAAATTTTCTGACACCCAAGTGAATTAGGAAGTAATCAAGATTTTCATCTGGAAGTCATTCTAACTAGATCTTCCTTTGTTGAAAAAAATTCAAGGCTGAGTAAAGAGATGAGATCAGCTCTCTAAGCCTTGCCCACTTTACTCACCCAGGACAGTAACTTCAGTAAGACAAATCTTAATGTGAAAGTACCCGTGACTATTCTAATTTCAATGAAAGATGAATGAACCAGTCAATTAGTTTTTACATCGCTAGCCTACATTTCTTAATGCTATGCAACATTAGTAAACATAAAATACTGTAGAGAATTATGACGATAGTTGAGAAATATATTTTAAACTTTTACTGACATTGTCATAGGGTCAAAGCCATATTTCATTTACCCATGATCATTGGTTTGTTGTATATTTTAAACCTATTTATATGAAGTAATATTGTCAAGAACACAAAACTCTATTTAGAAAATGCAATAGAATAATTTAGAATTTTGCTTTAATCAATGATTTGTCTGCATTAAAAGATTTTTTTCTGAGACTCCCCTGGCGGTCCAGTGGTTAAGACTTTGCCTTCCAATGCAGGGAGTGCGAGATCAATCCGTGGTGGGGGAGCTAAGATCCCACGTGCCTCGTGGCCAAAAAAACAAAACATAAAACAGAAGCAGACTTCCGGGGAAGATGGTGGAAGAGTAAGACGCGGAGATCATCTTCCTCCCCACAGATACACCAGAAATACAGCTACACGTGGAACAACTTCTACAGAACACCTACTGAACGCTAGCAGAAGACCTCAGAGCTCCCAAAAGGCAAGAAACTCCCCACGTACCTGGGTAGGGCAAAGCGGAGAGATTCTCGCACAGAGGATCGGTGCCGACCGGCACTCACCAGCCCGAGAGGCTTGTCTGCTCGCCCGCCGGGGCGGGTGGGGCTGGGGGCTGAGGCTCGGGCTTTGGTCAGAGTGCAGGGAGAGGACTGGGGCTGGCGGCGTGAACACAGCCTGAAGGGGCTAATGCGCCACAGCTAGCCGGGAGGGAGTCCGGGAAAAAGTCTGGACCTGCCAAAGAGGCAGGAGACTTTTTCTTCCCTCTTTGTTTCCTGGTGCATGAAGAGAGGGGATTAAGAGCACTGCTTAAAGGAGCTCCAGAGATGGGCGCGAGCCGCGGCTGAAAGCGCGGACCTCAGAGACGGGCGTGGGACGCTGGGGCTGCTGCTGCCGCCGCCAAGAGGCCTGTGTGCGAGCGCAGGTCACTGTCCATGCCCCACTTCCGGGGAGCCTGTGCAGCCCGTAACTGCCGGGGTCCCGGGATCCACGGACGGCTTCCCCGGGAGAGCGCACGGGCGCTCCTCGGGCTGGTACAACGTCACGCCGGCCTCTGCTGCCGCAGGCTCGCCCCGCACTCCATGCCCCACCCCCCCCGCCTGAGTGAGCCAGAGTCCTCGAAGCGGCTGATCCTTTAACCCTATCCTGTCTGAGCGAAGAACAGACGTCCTCCGGTGACCTACACGCAGAGGCGGGGCCAAATCCAAAGCTGAGACCTAGGAGCTGTGAGAACAAAGAAGAGAAAGGGAAATCTTTCCCAGCAGTCTCAGAAGCAGCGGATTAAAGCTCCACTATCAACTTGATGTACCCTGCATCTGTGGAATACATGAATAGACAACAAATCATCCCAAATTGAGGAGCCAGGAGTCAGTGCTGTGCCTCTGAGGTGGGAGAGCCAACTTCAGGCCACTGGTCCGCAAGAGACCTCCCAGCTCCACATAATATCAAATGGCGAAAATCTGCCAGAGATCTCCATCTCAACACCAGCACCCAGCTTCACTCAATGACCAGCAAGCTACAGTGCTGGACACCCTATGCCAAACAACTAGCAAGACAGGAACACAACGCCACCAATTAGCAGAGAGGCTGCCTAAAATCATAAAAAGTCCACAGACACCCCAAAACACACCACCAGACGTGGACCTGCCCACCAGAAAGATAAGATCCAGCCTCATCCACCAGAACACAGGCACTACTCCCCTCCACCAGGAAGCCGACACAACACACTGAACCAACTTTAGCCACTGGGGACAGACACCAAAAACAACAGGAACTACGAACCTGCAGCCTGCAAAAAGGAGACCCCAAACACAGTAAGATGAGCAAAATGAGAAGACAGAAAAACACACAGCAGGTGAAGGAGCAAGATAAAAACCCACCAGACCTAACAAATGAAGAGGAAATAGGCAGTCTACCTGAAAAAGAATTCAGAATAATGATAGTAAAGATGATCCAAAATCTTGGAAATAGAACAGACAAAATGCAAGAAACTGTTAACAAGGACCTAGAAGAACTAAAGATGAATCAAGCAACGATTAGAAACACAATAAATGAAATTAAAAATACTCTAGATGGGATCAATAGCAGACTAACTGAGGCAGAAGAACGGATAAGTGACCTGGAAGATAAAATAGTGGAAATAACTACTGCAGAGCAGAAGAAAGAAAAAATAATGAAAAGAACTGAGGACAGTCTCAGAGACCTCTGGGACAACATTAAATGCACCAACATTTGAATTATAGGGGTTCCAGAAGAAGAGAAAAAGAAAGGGACTGAGAAAATATTTGAAGAGATTATAGTTGAAAACTTCCCTAATATGGGAAAGGAAATAGTTAATCAAGTCCAGGAGGCACAGAGAGTCCCATACAGGATAAATCCAAGGAGAAATACGCCAAGACACATATTAATCAAACTGTCAAAAATTAAATACAAAGAAAACATATTAAAAGCAGCAAGGGAAAAACAACAAATAACACACAAGGGAATCCCCATAAGGTTAACAGCTGATCTTTCAGCAGAAACTCTGCAAGCCAGAAGGGACTGGCAGGACATATTTAAAGTGATGAAGGAGAAAAACCTGAAACCAAGATTACTCTACCCAGCAAGGATCTCATTCAGATTTGAAAGAGAAATTAAAACAGAAGCAATATTGTAACAAATTCAACAAAGACTTTAAAAGGTGGTCCACATCAAAAAAGACAAAAATCTTTAAAAAAAAAAGATTTTTTCTGTTTTCATCTTTGGCCACTAATTATCTCATTGCCCTTTTATTTGCTTTTATGATATAACTAAGCTAAGGCAGCTGTTCCCTTATTTCTTGAAATACTGATTTATCAGTCATTCTACCTAATCAGGGAAAAGAACAAAACTATTTGTACTCATCTTCCAGAAAGGAATTTCAATTTGACATATAAGGATATTGATACAATTCTTTTTTTTTTTTTCTTTTTGCGGTATGCGGGCCTCTCACTGTTGTGGCCTCTCCCGTTGCGGAGCACAGGCTCCGGATGCGCAGGCCCAGCGGCCATGGCTCACGGGCCCAGCCGCTCCGCGGCATATGGGATCCTCCCAGACCGGGGCACGAACCCGTATCCCCTGCATCGGCAGGCGGACTCTCAACCACTGCGCCACCAGGGAGGCCCACAATTCTTAAATCTAAACAATTGACCCAATTAACCCTATTTTCAAATGATAGAGACCAAAAGCCATCATAGCCAAAACTATTTTCTCAACTATTTCCTTTTATTATATCTAGAGTATGTTCAGCCCAGTTTGTTGATTTAATGAGTAGAATCAACACATACTAAAAAGATCCCACTTGTGATTCCCCAATGTGCAGCTGTATTTTGTCAACCTCTGTATTAATCATTAAGATATAAATCAATCAACCATTGTTGTCAGGGCTCACATATATGGTAACATGCTTACTTCCACCAGGACTTATGGAACTTGTTATTATTAAATATCTTAATAATCTCTGAAAAACAATATTTAATCATCTTAAAGTCAGGTTCTGTTTTCCTTTTTGCTTAACCAGCTTATTCTAAACCAGAGCATCTCAAACTTTAATGTGCATTCATATCACATCTTGCTAAAATGCAGATTCTGATTCAGTTAGTCTGAGATCCTACATTTCTTAACAAACTTTTAAGTGACGTCTATATGCTGCTGGTCTTCATATCATACTTTGAATATCAAGGTTCATAACTGGAATTAAGTTTAACTTCTACAGAAATGCAATATAGTTCTCTTCATACATAGAGATACTTAGTTGTCCTTTAGCTTCCTCTTACACAGGTGAACTAATTCCAATTCTTTCAAGTTTATAAACTTTAGAAAGTGATATATGAGGGAGTATGGTAGAGCTGAGGCATAGATAAATATAAGAATCTTTTCAAGATTTAAAAATATGAACCAAAATTTGCTTGAAATCTTATATTGTAGCTTTAAGTAAGGTGCAACCATTAACCAGAACTATATTAACAACTTTAATGTCTGAATACTGGGAAATAATTTTTAATAACACTAATGATGGGGAAATTTATATTTATTCTATAGCATAATAAGTTGCAACTATTTAAAGTCCCCACAAAAAAAATTTAAAAATCAATTTTTTACTATTAAAGGTATTTAACATTTAGATATTAGTGAAATTTTTAAAAGACTAGCATAATATTTTCAGGATTTTCCAATAACAGATATCATTCGAAATTTTTTAGAGAATCATTAAAAATCTAGTTGGCATTAGAAAACCAGTTTCCCTAAATAAAAATAATGAAAACATGAATTATGGAAAGCTAATACTATTATCAATACCTTTTATACTTGGCATTATGTTATATAATCTAATTATCAAACATCTAGAAGTGTTTGTATCTAGATACTCAAATTTTTTCTAGAAAAGTCTTCATAATGTGTTCACCTAATCTTATTTTTCTGGGTTGGTATGAGCTAAAAGTTTGTTAAACAAAACTTACAAATGCCACCTTGAAAAAAGTTTCAAGTTTGGAAATGTATTTTCTAAAATGTGTACCCTTGCTGTTATTCCAAAGTTTCTAAATTTACACTCACAAATCTAAATGTTTGAGATTATTTTTTTCCAATGGACTTTTCAGATAATGTATAACAGAAAATCTGACATTTCTGAAATGGCTATGCACAGAATTCTCCAAACATAGCGAAGGTGGTATTTCCAAGACATACTTCAGAACATTAATAAAATAGACCAAATTTTTACTACTAGACTGAAAATCAAAAGACTCCACTATGAAATGATGTATAACCACCAAATATTCAACTTTTACTTTATATAAAGATTAACAAATTTAAGTGGTTAGAAATTCTTAATTATGTAAATTGCAATGTTCAGTATATACATTATACGATTCACGGTGTTACTTAATCCTACCCCTACTAGTAGTAACGTAACCTTGGTAAATTATTATATTTTAGTATTAACTTCCATTTCTATAAAATGGAGAAAATGGCTTCCTTTGCCAGTGGTTTATTCAACAAATATTTTGTGCCTAGTCTGGGGCAGGCACTGTGCTAGAGTGAAAAAGACAACTACCTGCCACAATAAACATGGTATATAGGTGGATGGAAGGTAGATGAATAAATAAGTCCTGTGAAGATAAAGCTGGGTAAGAGGATAAAGAAAGACTTCAGGTTGCTGTATTAGACAGGGTTATATTAGGGAAATCCTATCTGAGAGAGTGACATATGAGTAGAGACCTATTCCTAGGATGTTTGAAAAAACAATGATCATGTCCTTTTCATTTCAAATACATTTTCTAAATGTTATTATTAAAAAATCAACTTTCATTAATCCATTATAATGATAAATAGGGATGGCATAAACAACTATATGCCCAAAGTAATTCCCATCTAATTTTGGTTCTTAGTTTGATAACTGCTAACAAGGTACAAAGCTGGCTAGTTAAAATTACTGTGTGTCCCAGGCATGTTCCACCCTCTAGTAGAGTCAGTAATGAGAAAGAAAAACCAGAAGTTTACTGGTAGGAAGCTAATGGGGGGAAACATGCGAAAGGGGAAGAATAAAGAGAAATAAAGGGTCTGAATGATCAATAAACTGGATAAACTGCTCATGAATAAATCATGAGTAAATGACATTTCTATTTTCATTTTATTCCTAAGAGGCAACAATTTAAATGGAGTGGGGTGTGTGTCTATGCACACAGGCGTGTATGTGCCATGGCTTTTATACCTAACTTCATCTAGCACTCTCCCCGTTTTTACTTTCAAAGCATTTTATCTCAAAGTATAAGGTTTAAAGGCAAATCTGTAACTATGAAACGGCTCTGGTTCAACGTTATCAGAAAAGGACCAGAACTTTAGATTATATAAATTCTCATGTTTTTCTTCTGAGATGCATCAGCCACTTCGCACAATACTTCAGTCGTTGCAGGAAGCCTGATGCCTCACTCCTTCCCTGATAAACTGTTCAATCAGAACTATGCTGAATTTACTTTTAAGTATCAAACTAAAAAGTTAGAATTCAACTCCTGAAGAAAATGACATAGAGGGGAGAAATTCATCTTCTTTAAAGATATATAAACACTACTAACAAGAGGCTGATATAAATTATTTCATGTTATAACTCCTTCTATAGGTTTTTAATGTAAGAACTTTGACTGTATAAATTGAATTATTTTGGAATGTATTCTTTCCTTACACTGTTATGAAAGCTTTCAGTCTTTTATTTATATGAGTACTGAGACCATTATCTAGAGATAATCCAAGACAGGAATAATCTGAAGAATTTAACAGGAAGAATGTACACAGAAGGGCTAACTTCATCAAACTTAATTATACTGGATACCAATGAAAAATATAGGAATCCCTTTATTTTTTTAATTGAGACTTCATTTTTTAAGAGCAATTTTAGGTTCAGAGCAAAATTGGGGGGAAAGTATAGATATTTCCCATATTATTTCCTGGGATACGCATAGCCTCCCCATTATCAGCATCCCCCACCAGAATGGTATATTTGTTACAACTGATAAACTTACATTAACACATCACAGTCACCCAAAGTCCTATTTTTACATTATGGTTCACTCTTAGTATTGTAGTACATTCTATGGGTTTGGACAATGTATAATGACGTCTCCATCATTACGGTATCATACAGAGTATTTTACTGCCCTAAAAATCCTCTGTGCTCTGCCTATTCATCCCCTCTAAATTCTTTCATTTGTATGTATTTTTCATATCAGCACTAGCCCCACATCATCATAAAGCTGGTGCACAAAAGAAGAATCTTGATTCTCTATACTGTAGTAATCTGAAGTGAGGCAATATAAAAATATGGGTATTGTATCTCCTCTTCTCTCTCCCTGCCCCTCTTCCACCACCCAGACTAATATCTCCCCAAAAAAAGAGGATCATGTATTATTCATCTTTGCATCTCCAGCACCTAAGACAATACTGCCACAAAAACAGATATTCAAAGAATAATGTTCCTGAAATCTTTTAGATGAGTTTTTTCCCACCAGATACTTTATTACTAGAAATACCAAACAAAAAATTGGTACTGCTCTAAAACACAATTTCTCCTACTGTTACTACAAATATTAGTGTAAAGTGGTATGGCTATAGCCCCCTCAATAAAGAGACTAGGCAGGTCCCAGCAAAAGCAAAAAAAAGCAGCAACAGCAAATATCCAAAGCTAAAAGATTGCCTCGACAACTTTGAAACTAAGTTTTCAAGCGTGTAGATTAAAAAACATTAGAGAAGTAAACAATCTCCAAGCATCTAGAAGATATCCACAGGGAGGTAAAAAGGAGGGATGCCAGGCATGTTACCATATAAATGGTAAGATTCTAAAAAACAGTAAAAGCTCTTAAGAATAAAAAGGGTACCTTAAATACTGAGAAACTCTAAGTATCTATAGACATCCTATGAAGAAGTGATGGTCTTCTCTACACTCCTTTCCAGTGGCAGGTTGAGAAGAGGGTGCTCAACCCTCTTAAATGTATGTCATACATTTAACAACTATATAATGAAAAGTAGAGCTTTAAATTGTTTAAAAAAACCACATGTTCCCAAAGAAATTCATCTATTAAGACCAAAGAAACAGAGAATTCATTAGTCATTAACCTTGAGAAAAATGCCATTTAAAATTTCCTCTCTCAGTATTAAGTTTATGTTTTACATGAACTTAAGTTTTATATATATGTTCATAATATTTTACTAAATTATGTCTCCCATATCCCATTTTAATGTTATCAGTATGGGGAAAATCACATAAAAATAAAGAATAATAGATTGCTGAAACTCACCCCCAAAAGTCTATTTATTCTTGGGAAACATCCCTCTCTATCTCCCTCTTCTTTCCCCTCTCCCTCCTCCTCTCTCGTCACCCCCTGGCAGGCACATGTACTCATCTCCCTTCCATATAATTACATCCAAGCAAGCAGTGGAAATGATGAAATGATTTGGTGAATAAAACAATGTAAAAAAAAGAAAGAAAAGAATAACACAGGAAAAATAATGGTTAATGAAAATCAGTACCTATACCTAAGCAAATCATGGTAGAAATCATGACACCTGATAGTCTCGCTTTCCCTAGTGAACCACTGACATAAACTACTAAACTTGGAGCTTTCTTCCCTTTCTATTAAAAGGTCTATCTTCTCTATTAATCCCACAAATGTGCAAGTCACATTCACGTGTAGCAGATGCTTCTCCATCGTTCACTTTACATCCAATATCTGTTTGCGATGAGAAAAGGAACCTACAAGTTAAAGAAAGGGAACATTCATCTCATCCATTCATTTATATTTATTCATCACACTTTTATTAAACATCTTCGAAGTTCCAGGCCCTAAACTTGGGCTAGAAAGGATCACTGCTGAGGTAAGGAGTGCTGAAATTAAGGAGAAAGTTTGCTCCAAACCCAAGATTTAGTCCATGAAATAAACGGGCTCTCTTAGGCTTTTTTTGTTCTTCTTCTACCTAGTAACCTAGTAGAATATAGGGGAATATACACGTGCGCGCACACACACATAAACACACACAGAACAAAGGCAGTTAAGATAGTTGGTGAGCCCTCGACACCGGGCCAGTTCTCTTTATTCATTACAACACAGATTCAAACTCTGGAGGAGAAAATGGGAAGGTGCAACAACCCACACACGATGAAAAATGGGCCTCTAACACAAATAAAACTCTTCTTACAGCCAACTTCTTGAGAACACATTTGTGGGCTGGCACATGGCTTACGAGTTGGGATATATCTACCAATAAATTACATACTATAAAACAACAACTCTAAAATAACATGCTAAGAGATACTCAGTTATAAATGCAAGGTTTCACCACGTATCTAACCGTGACATCTTAGTATTTCATGTAGATCCTTTCACTCAGTTGGAAGAATGCTTCCAAAGTATTTAGTAAGCGAACTAGACAGGAAGCATAAGTAAGAACTCTTCAAAGATCTCCAGAACAGGGATTTCTGGTTCCCTCACTTACTACCTATGTGACCGTGAGCAAATTAATCTCTGTGTCTTAGTTTCTTCACCTATACAATGTGGCTAGTAATAGTATGGGGTCATAGTGAGGATTAAATGAGCTAATATGCTGGCATAACATACGGCATATAAAAAGCAACCAACAGGTTAGCTATGATGTTTGTAATGAATTATGCCACGCTTTCCCAGTAACAGGGTCTCTGATTTCACTGAGGAGAAAACCAATATTCTCTTTGTCAGAAACCTATTACACATAACTAGTCACCTAATTATAAAAAGTCACATTATGAATACTTACTTTTTATACATGTGTGTACATGTATATAAAAATAATCCATACAGAGTACGGTATGAAAAAGTAATCATAATTAATGAAGCACTTTCTGGGTATTAGGACCTTTGCATATATTATCTTTTTTTACTTCAGATATAATTGACATGTAGCATTATATTAGTTTTAGGTATATGACATAATAATTTGATATTTGTATATATCGTGAAATGATCACCGCAGTAAATAGAGTGGTAGATTTTCTTTTCCTATAATGATCACTTTTAAGATCTATTCTCTTAGCAATTTTCAAATATACAATACAGTATTATTAACTATACTCATCATGCTGTACATTACATCCCATTACTTATTTTATAACTGGAAGTTTCTACCTTTTGACTACCTTCATGCCACAGGTAACCACCAATCTGTTCTCTGTATCTATGAGTTGGCTGGGTTTTTTTTTAGATTCCACATATAAGGGAGATCATATGGTATTTGTCTTTCTCTGCCTAACTTATTTCACTTAACATATGCCATCTGTGTTGTTGCAAATGGCAAGATTTCCTTCTTTTTTATGGCTGAATATTCTATTGCATTTATACACAGACCACATTTTCTTTATCTATTCATCTATCCATGGACACTTAGGCTGCTGGCCATTTGTACCACTTATATGTCTTCAGAAAAAAAAGTCTACTCATATTCTTTGCCCATTTTTTAATTAGACTTTTTTGATATTGAGTTGAATGAGCTCTTTATATATTTTGGATATTAACCCCTTATCAGATACGTGATTTGCAAATATTTTTCTCCCATTTGATAGGTTGTTTTTTCATTTTGTTGATGGTTTTCTCTGTGAAGCTTTTCAGTTTGATGCATTCCCACTTGTTTATTTTTGCTTTGGTTGCCTTGGTTTTTAAAGTCAAATCCAAAAAATCATTGCCAAGACCAATGTCAAGGAGCTTATTGCCTATGCTTTCTTCTAGAAATTTTATGGTTTGAGATCTTACAGTCAAGTCTTTAATCCATTTTAATTTTTGTGTATTGTGTAAGATAGGGGTCCAGTTTTCCCAATACCATTTATTCAAGTGACTGTCCTTTCCCCATTGTATATTCTTGGCTCCTTTATCATAAATTAATGGACCATATATGCATGGGTTTATTTCTGGGCTCTCTGAATTCTGTTCTATTGAATTTGTGGCTGTTTTTATGCCAATATCATACTGATTTGACTACTGCAGTTTGTAATATAGTTTGAAATCAGGAAGCATAATGTCTCCAGCTTTGCTCTTCTTTCTCAAGATACCTATATTATCTTATTTAATTAAAAACAGAACCACAAATGTAGGTACTATTATTATCCTAAGTAAGGATATAAGGAAACTTGAAGAACAGAGAGGTTAAATAACTGCTCAAGTCCGCACAAGGGAAGTGACTGATTCACAATTAAAGTGCAGGCTGTGTAACCCCAAACCAGAGTTCCTCGTCAGTATGAACACTGCTCCCACAAATAACTATCAACCTGCTAAGAATTTCATATACATATGTGTGTGTATATACACACACATATATACATAGAGACAGAGACAGACCTTTAGGATTACTTACCATGAATGCTAAATGCAAATGTGTACCTCATCAAGTAGATGACAAGGACACTTCCTTCACCATAAACTACAATGAGAGTTCTGACTGACCATTTGATAAAAAAAAAAAAACAGGTCAGGTTTTTTATTTTGTTTAGGCAGTGGTGCAGGGAGTAATTTAAATCAAAACAGTTACATGAAATCATTCAAAAAAAAAGTTTTTAAAAATATGCCACAATTTTCACCTTCTAGGTGTCCCTGGCCTGTGGTAAGCCTACTGTGACTTACCCTTATTTTCATTAGAATGTATAATAGTAACCATGCCTCCCTTCTACCTACCTCTATAGCCATTAAAGAGATCAACTGTTTTGCTATCTTTGCTCTCAGACAGTAGAGGTGGGAAGAGGAATGAACTAACATCTTTGAAGCGCTATTTTGTGTCAAGAACTATAAGCCTCCTACAAAGGCTGTGGTATTAATCCTCACAACCACCACATGGGCAAGGGATTATTATTCCCATTCTGCAGAAAAGGAAATGAGGACAAAGAAAGATTTATGGCTCTTGATTAGATCACCCACACATTAAGGACGGAGCCTAAATTTCAACCCAAAACTAACTCTAAGGCCTTGTCAACAAGGATTCCAAGAAGCAGCCTAGGCTATGCTCACTGGGAAACGTACACCCTCACTTTCTTCTCTGGTCTCAGCACTCCTTCCCATTTACTATCCCAGAATTAGTGTGGATGGGGAATCCAGATAAAAGGGAATTTACACTACACAATGCAGATTTCCCCTTCAAGGTAATAAGAGAAATTAATTTGAAGAGATATTAAATGTAAATTTTTCATATAGTATTAAAACTTGAAAACAAAAAACAAGAAAGTAAATGTGATCCAATCTAAAATTATCTTTTATATGTATTCTTTAGCCAGACACTTGAGTAATCTATCACTTGAAGAGAAAACATGTCTATTTCCAAGGATGAAATGAAATGTTTAATGAATTAGCTGGATTTTTTGCATGTTTCCCAACTTTTTAATCCCTTCTATTTCATTACTTGATTGTACCACACACAGAACTTTAGAAAGTGGACATAGTATTTTATTTTAAATATTTGAATTGCTTTGTGAGAATATGAAAACATTACTTTCAGAGACGCTATCAAATGACCTTGATGATCTATACAACATTCATAATAGACTGGTAAACATTTGTGAAAATCCTTGCTGTGATGATTGATTGCTTTTTTTCTTGCTTCAGTTACCTCAAACTAAATTGCCTGTCATTAAAATGATGACTTCTGTCAATGTAGTTTCTTAATCCTTCCTCAATCCTTTCTAGCAGTGACAACCTTAGAATAATATATTGTAAGTCTTTATGGATCAATAATGCTCAGTATAAAACACTGCAATCTACCACCAAGATTTTTATCCCCCTATTTATAATGATGTCTGACAAGCTAACTAACAGTAAAATTTCTTACTGAGGAAAAAAAAAAAGACATCTAACAAACAAGTCAAATACAATACTATAAACAGCATATGCCAATCTAAATAAGTTAAGAATTTTGAGTGAAGCTTAATGTTAGCAAAATGCTTTTATCCTGAAGTAGTTAACGACTGAGATGTCATTTTCAGACTACTCAAGAAAAAAATTATTCAGGCCCTTACTTAGACATTTTGAAATGATTTATGGGAGGTTATTTATGTGAAAAGGCTTCTCGGCAATGTCAAAAACAGAAAGCTTCCACTTAAAAACCATAAAAGATAAGCCAACATGCATACTCTGGGTAAATATTTCCATAGGCAATTAGAAAAGACATTGTTTTATTTATCTATATTTAGATTGTACCTTGAACATCTTTATATGGAAATTAGTTTATAATTACCTCTAAATACTACAATTTAGACGTTTCCATTTAAGCCAAGAATTACTTAAAATAAATGCCATTTTTTTATATCAATGAAAAGAGCCATGACACTGCTTTACAACTGACAGTACCTCTTTTATATAATGAGTTATATTAACTATGTCTTCTCTAAATCTCCACGTGTTTCATAACTTATTAAACTCAAATAACCTGAAATTTCTGACAGCACTAAACTGGAGGGGAAAAGTTTCAACAAGCTAGAAGTTCACGATATTTTTCCTCCCAAACTATTTAACTACAGAATGAGAAGAAACAATTTATATTTACTATTGGGCAACTTGAAAAACATTATCAAGCTGGATTTAGAGAATTGACTCCATATCAAATATCTCTTTAAACTGGGAGGGGGGATGTAAACTCCATTCATTCTTTCTCAAGAAACCATTGGAGGAATTAAAATTGAAGAAGTAGGACTTCCTCGATGGTGCTGTGGTTAAGTATCCGCCTGCCAACGCAGGAGACACAGGTTCGAACCCTGGTCCAGGAAGATCCCACATGCTGCGAAGCAACTAAGCCCGTGTACCACAACTACTGAGCCTGTGCTCTAGAGCCCGCATGCCACAACTACTGAAGCCCGCGTGCTGCAACTACTGAAGCCCGTGCGCCTAGAGCCTGTGCTCCTAGAGCCCGTGCTCCACAACAAGAGAAACCACTGCAATGAAAAGCTCACACACTGCAACGAAGAGTAGCCCCCACTCGCCACAACCAGAGAAAGCCCACACACAGCAACAAAGACCCAACGCAGCCATAAATAAATAAATTTTAAAAAAAGATTGAGGAAGTAAAACAAGTGAAAGGAAAATATGGAAACCAGGAAACAGGGATCTAACACAGAAAAGAGACAAAAGAAATCTAAACTGAAGAAGGGTTTAGGGCTCCAGGAGCAATGTCTCTAATGAAACACACACACACACACACACACACACACACACACACAGAGTTATGTTATTAGTTTGGTCATACTGAAAAGAGTTTATAGTTCTGTCAGAGTTCAAGGTAAGAATTAGTAACTGGTACAAAGAAAACTAAGCAAATGGGCGAAGTTACTAACTCAAAAAACTTTACGCAAGGAAAAAAGTGAACATAGTACAATATATAGCTCTGTTGTAAATGTTCCCATAGTCATAATAATGTGATATAAATATAATGGAAGATGAGAAAAGAGAAAAAGGAAAACAGACTATGGTAGGAGGAAAGGAGGGAAAATGCTAAATCATTTTTTCACAGTAGAAAGACATTGTGTATTAAAATTGCAAAGTCAGGAAATGGTAGTATGGATTTGGGGAAGGACGATATAGAGGTAAATAAAAAGGAGGAAACAAAAACAAAAAGTTGAAAGCAGTTGTCTCTGTGGAGGAGGACTAAGGCATGAAGACAGAGGTACCCATTTTTCCCTCTAAGCCTAATATACTTTGACTTTTTAAACTATGTACACTTACTGGTTTCTGAAAATTGTTTAATTATTGAATGAAGTGGAACTACATGAATCAACACTGACAAAATCTCTAAAAAAATATTGGGCAAAAAAATAGAAAACTGCAGACTGTTAGTTCACTACTGACATTTATGTATCAAGCTTAAAAACAGAAAACCAAAACAGAGTGGGAAGGGTACAAAATTGTTCCAGACAAACAAGAACACTACTTACTAGCAATGACACCATGGACAAATGACTTACCAGCTCTTCACCTCCATTTTCTCATGTGTAAAATATAGATAACAATAGTATCTATCTGATAATGTTATTTTGTGAATTAAATGAGATAATGCAGGTGAAGTGGTTGGTACACAATATACTTTTGATAAATGTGTCTTATTATTATTCCTTTTGTTTTTCATTTTTCAATTTTTCTGTAATGGATATGTAAATTTTTAATTGAAATTTTTTCCCAAAATGTTCCAGAATTTATTGAAATAGGAAATGGCATCTATTATTTGAACTATCAGTTAGTGTCAAAAGAATAGCTCAGCCTCAATTATGCCTGCCCTGCGCTGACCCCACACACAAACATGAACAAATATTTAAAGAATCATTGGTTTGAATGGGGTGCCCTAACCTCCTCCTCTACTTTTATTCGTTCAGCAGATACCGACCACTTACTAGGTTTAAGGAATGTATAAGAAGGTACGCGGAACATAAAGATGCAAAATACATGGTTTCTACACTCAAATAGCTTACTGTAATCAAGGTAGGGAAGCTGAGAGGTAGGTAAATGCAGTGTGATATGCCATGTCATGGCTGTGAAGTCAGGCAGTCTGGGGTTCCAATCCTGGTTCTGCAATCTTAAACTCCAAGCTCCAGTGTCCTATGTAAAAATTTGAATAATAGAAATTGCCTTACAGAGTTACCTAAGGATCAAGATAACGTTCTTAAAGCAACTACCACATGACATACAATAGGTGCTCAGTATTTGGAAACCCTTGGTCCTACTAGAATTGTTGTAGAAGATACATACTTTCAGAAATGGAAAATTCAGGGGAAAAGCCCTGCACATCTGTTACTCTGTAAAACTTTCCAAAAAGATATAAATAAATGATTACAAATTCTTAGTGAGAAAATTTACTTTCAGAGAAGGGAAACCAAGGATTATTTTTTGTGGAGACACTGGCATTTTAAATACCATGTTCCAAAGATCCTAAGACACATTATTTTCCTGTTTTAATATCTCTGAAACAGAATGTACCCAGCAATGATGATGTGTCAGTTTAACTGGCAACATTTTTTCTTAATGGTACATAAAATAATAGAATCAGTGAAGTATAGTAGACAGGCATGAAGGGAATTATGTAGAGAATAGCAATACTAAAGGCACAGTACTGAAATTCCCAAGGCATGAATGTTGGCATGTACAGTTCGGGTTGGCCAGTATGCAGTTGTACACAAAGAGGAGTTAGGAAACAAGGGTGAAAAGGCAGTCTGTTCCATTAGTTTGTTTACTGGATCACTACCATACTAGTTAATTAAGTATTGCTGTATGTGGCAAGGTATAAATCTTGGTATGTGGTAGGGTGAGTTCACCCATATTGTTCTTCAAAATTATTTGGCTCTTCTTGCCCCTTACACTTCCATATCAATTTTAAAGTCAGACTGTCTAATGGTGTAAAAAATACTAGTTGAGATTTTGATCAGAACTGTATTATTGAACTTACTGGACTTATTTGGGGGATAACTTCTATTCTTATGCTTTCCCGTTCAAAAGCATAGTACCTCTCCCCATTTATTTAGCTTTTAGGTCTTTCAATAAAGTTGTATAATTTTTTTCCATAAAGGTCTTGCACATCTTTTGTTGGATTTAGTCCCTGGTATTTATTATTGGGTTTTTTTTAATTGCAAATGGCATTTAAATTACCTTATGTAAATTGATGGAATATTCAGTAATCTCAAGTATATATGGTAATATGATTGTTAACATGTTTAATCTTGCTTTTCTGTATGTTTATATGTATCATAATTTAAAATATAACAAAAATATTTCCATGATACACAGATTAAAGCCTCAAAAGTCCAAATAAAAGATTCATAACACATATGCAATTTCATTTAAAACAAGCGAAGCACAGATGTAAACTGTCCTGTAAAGAACATAACATCCAAAACCCATATTCATAGATAATATCATACAATACATATAAAATGTTGGGTTATTAAACACTGGACTAGTTCCATTTCTGCAACCTTGAAATAAATGATAGGAGTGGTAGTGATATCAAAACAATTATTCTTGCTCACTTTAGTGATTTTATTAGAGTCAACTCTCTAATTGCCCACACCAACAGAGAGAAACATTGACACTTGCAACAGAAAACTACAGATAACCAACCCAAATGAGTTGAACATACACTAAAAAATTAGGCCTCCCCTAAATTTATAAGTATCCAGAACAGCTGGGTCATCATCTGCTCTACTTTCCCTCAAGACAACTTCATTGATTACATGAGACAGCTTGTGGCAGAGAACTGGCAGCAGAAATGAATCCCAGTTTCCTTAAAATCTGAAACAGACTATACACAGACATTTATTTTTCCAAAATTTCTCTAATTCAAGTTCTAAAATGTCCTTACTCTCATAACTTTACCCTTTTCTTAAAAAGTCATTAGCAGACTAAAGAATAAAATCGATGAAATGAGTTCGGAACCAGTATGCTAACTTCCAAACCTCTGTCTCTTGGGCTCCAAATCTTTAGACATCCAACTGCCTACTTGAACATTTCCTAAACTAGTGTCCTCTGACGTCTCAAACATGACCTTTTTACTAAAGCAGTCCACCCCAAGTCCCAAAACTATGTCCCTTTTCCAATAGTCCCTATGTCAGTGAGTAGCACCTCAACCTAGAAACCTAGAAGTTGACTTGGGTATTCCAACAAACCTAGAAGTTGGTCTAGGTACTCCTAGAAGTTGGTCTTGGGTACTCAAAACAAAACTGTTGTTGTGAACCACAGCATCCATTTAATCGTCAAGGCTGACTCCACCTCAATACTCCTTCTACTCACTGCCACTGCCTTCATCAGACACTCATTACCCTTTCCTCTACTATTGCAGTAATTTCTTTACTTGGTCTTTCTACCCTCATCCCTCCACCAGAAAATCTTCTGAAAATGTAAATAGGTACATGTCACTCTCCCACTCAAAATTCTTTAATGTCTCACCAATGCTTACAGGATAAAATCCAAAATTCTTAGCATAACATCCAAAAAGCTTTTATAGCCTACATTTCCAGTCAGCCTCATAGGTCCATAGTCTCCTTTTCCTAGCCCTGCTCTCTAAATGCCTCCATACCTCTGCACATAATGTTCCCTTAACCTAAAATCCCTTCTTTATTTTCTATTACCACCTGAAAATATTCTTCAATTCTCTGTAAACAAGACAAAGCATCATCATCTCACAAAAACCTCTGAACCCTGAAGAAGACTTAAGCACTGCTCTAAAGTTTCCTTTGAATCATGCCTTATTATATAGCACATATAACACTGCATTTTAATTCTCTATTAATATCTTTCTCTTCCTAAATAACACTTAATTGGGAAATATCCAGAATTAAAGCATAGTGTCAGTATTCATCAGACACCAAAAAACATTTGAATAAATACTGTGTATTTCTATTAACTTCTTATTAATCTGAAAATATAGTTATCACTGATACTTTGAAATTAAAATATTTCTTGGTAGGAGTCATTACATCTCACAATGAGGAACTTTCATTATAAAATGAAACACTGCCTATTAATATGAGTTATATATAAAATTGAAATATTTTACACTAGTTTTAAGTGGCTTATTTGTTTAAAAAAGGATTGAAAATTTTCTAATCTAATACAAAGTATGAAAATTGTAAATCCAATAATTAAAAGCTATTTTCAAATATGGAGACAAGCATAATTTTGTTCCTAGAAAATAATTCTGGAATATTTATGTCTCCTCTAAGTTTAATGTCTCTACTTGATTCTGAGCACACAAATTTGAAGGAATAATTTTCAATTTACTGAACAGTAAAATATAACTTTAAAATTGTACATTTAGACTACATTCATACTCAAATGTTTAATTAAATCCCCTCAAAATTATATTTACTGAATCATCATACATTTGATAACATATGATGAAACAACATACAAAAAGTAAACAGAAAGCCATTTGCAGTTAAATTACTCATTTTAAACTGCACAAATTATTTAAGAACACTATCAACAGCAAGGATCTCACTCAGGAGTAATGTATGTCAATCATTAAGAAAAATAATTCAAAGCAGACACACATAATATTAAGCAAACACAGACTGTCAAGTTAATACTCATTTCTAATATAAGCACTCAACCACAGAAAAAATGATATATACCAATGATACTTTTTAAAACTTATGCAATATGTACACTCTTAATGATACTAAATTGCAAAATATACGATTCAACCAAAGATCAAATTTCTGTGTACTCTATTGTCTGAAATACATATGTTTTATAATTCCAAGAAGTTGTAAGTTCCTTAAAAACACTTTGCGTTTACAATCTAATATTAATACTACTCAGTGATTCTCATTATGAATGTTTTTATGAATTTTTGAGAACTGTCTAGATTCAGAAGCATAGATCCCAGTGGATGCTTTTAACCTTCATCTTACCAGTGCCAAATGGTGAATAAAAATCTCTAACTGAAGAAATCAGATTTAACTATAACATTATATATGTATATAAAAAATATTTCCTTGACATTTCCTTATGTATCCACCTATCCTCCCTCCAAAACCAATGAAAGAAAATCAGGAAAATCTTTACATTCAACTTGGTTGGAAGTGATGAGAAAATTAATCAGACCAACAAGGACGGGAAAAAGTAAAAAACAAACCCTTCTACTGAGATTACTATACTCAGCCTATCTTTAAAAAAAAAACCTATGCTACGTCTTCATTTTTTAATTTAAAAGTCTACCTAAAAGGATCAGGTGCCAATTTCTGATTTTATTTTCTTAACAACATTTCTCTATATCTCAAAAAAAACCATTTTGGTTCATAGTTATTTAAAGTGATTTTACTGTACCATAATATAGCAACAACTCTAATAAAATATTAGTCATTTATACACGTGCATATTTTTTTTTTTTTTTTGCAGTATGCGGGCCTCTCACTGTTGTGGCCTCCCCCGTTGCGGAGCACAGGCTCCGGACGCGCAGGCTCCGGACGCGCAGGCTCAGCGGCCATGGCTCACGGGCCCAGCCGCTCCGCGGCATATGGGATCCTCCCAGACCGGGGCACGAACCCGTATCCCCTGCATCGGCAGGCGGACTCTCAACCACTTGCGCCACCAGGGAGGCCCACATGCATATTTTTTTAAGTCTTAAGGATAAGCTTACTAAAACTTAACATAATTGAATTCTCAGTTATTAAACTTTTAAACAAAATGGCTTTCAGATATTCCAGAAAAGATTTTAAATTAGTTTTAAAATGTGATATTTTACTGAAAAAATGATCTTTAAGAACTATGCTTCAAATTTATGTACTTTCTCAAATTTTGAAATATAATATTATCTAACTGGCTTATTTTATTTTTAAAATAAAAACTGTTAACATTTAGTAAGCATTTACTATGTACCAGGCACTATTCTAAGCACATTACATATATAAACATATTTAGGGGCTCAGGAATTAAATAAATTGCTCCAGAAGACAAAGCAAAATAGCTGGGATTTGAACCCAGGCAGTCTTGTCCAGAGTCCATACCCTTTACTATAAGTTTACAGCCTCTTCTGTGCCAAGGACTATGCTTGGGACTTGCAATTCAAAGTTCACACAATCAAACAAAACACACAGTCTCTGCTTTCAAAGAGTTCATAACTATTTATACGTATATAAAACAACAATGTTTCTTCTAGTGATAAGAGACCTTCTAGTAATATGATCCAACTGCTAGTAGAGCTCAAATCAGTATAACTAATTCTTAAAGTAACTCTTCACAAAGGAGATGACATTCGGTTTCAAAGGGTGGGAATGCGAAGGGAAAAACTCTAGAAAGGTAGATTAGAAACAGACTCTAAGGTCCCAGTGAATGCTGTTCTAAGGAATTTAGATTTGACTGTGTAAGCAATTGAGAGCGAAAGAAGGTTTTTACTGTCCAGCCAAGTGTTTTAGTAAAAAAAAAGCAAAAATACTTTTCAGTGTTATTGAAGATAGGTGGAACAAGAAAGAGATTGAAGACAATAACATTAGTTAGAAACCTACTAGAAGAGTCAGAAAAAAAGTACAGAGAGAAGAAAGAATGAAGAGTTATTTCCAAAGTTTAGAAACTGAATTTTATGGGAAAGAGGGAAAGATGAGAGACTGGATTGAGTCTGAAGTTTCTAGCTTGAAAGACTAACAAGTGATAACATTAAATGAATACAGAAGAAAGCAACAGGAGTCAAGGGGAACTGGGACATGATTCATGATTTCAAACAATATAGCTGACACTACAAGTCTTGATCTTTATAATAAAAAAATCAGTTGCTTTCTGTTATGAAACATATTTGTATATAAAATACAAATGTAAGTTTCTTAAACTTGTTTCTTTTGACCCTATTTATACTATTTTCTTGATAAGAATACATCTAATACTAAGCAAGGAACAATTTCTTCTTAGAAAGTATGACCTAAAATAAAAAGATCAACCTCCCTAAAACCCAAAAGCACTGATTTATTTACTGTACATTATTAATGTATGATGGCTAAGACTTTGATACAGCTGTAGCGCTTACTTTGATGTCAGCAGTAGCAGAAGTACCCCAGTTGCCTTCTATACCCAGTCTTAATGAAAATATATTTTTAATACCTTTGAGTATCATATGTCACTTCAGACATTTTCTGCTTTGCTCTGAGTAATAGTTTATTTTATTAATTTTGTATTAATATATATTAAAATAAACATTTTAAAATTAATCATTTGTTTTATTAATGCCTACTAGAGTTATAAGTATGCATTTCAGATGAAACAAAACTTTCAATAGTCTAAAATTATAAAAGATACATAACTGCAACAAAAAATAGTAATTGCTGCTTTTAATACAAGAATTCATTGTTTTTTACTTCAAATTGTTATTAAATAAAAAAACAAATAGAAAGGATTTCATTTTCTTAAAAATTAAATCTAGCATAATTCAGTTAAGACACAGTTAACAACATAGGAACTGACTTCCTCATTTTGATAATTTCCACATGAGGCAAATAAAATAATCATCTCCTTTAATAACTTCATAAATAAACCCAGGGTTAAGACCATTCACTTCCTTAAAAAAGGATAACTTATAATTCAGTAGCAAAGAGCAAAGTGAAGAAAACAAATAGTAAAGGTGGATCATTTTATAATCTATAATAAACAAGGCGTTCTGGTGAATTTCATGAAGTATAGTTTTCAGACATAAATCTATACTGTGACAGAATTATATAATATATAAGACCTCAACAGTTAAAGAATGCAATCATTAAATTAAAACAAAATTTTTTTGCTGAATTCACAAATTAAAATACATTAGTTTGACCAACAGGTGGTGCTCAATCTCCATTTATAAAGAGACTAAACATTCCCCCAAAGCATTTCCAATACAAAGAAATCATCTGCAGACTATGTGGCAATTTTTAAAACTCAAACATCAGAAAACCCCATGTATAAACATTATTTTAACTGTTTCACTGTGCAGAGGAAAATTGGTTACCTTGCAAAAGAATTTTAAAACTGATAATGACTGCCCATTCATCCATAGAAGACTTTGCTAAAACAGTTTTTTAAATACTGCTGAAACATTGCTTTTAAAAAGTAACATTCAATACCGTAAAATGTTATGCAACACAGAAATAAACTTTTAAAAATTATCCCAGTGTTCATTATAAATTAAGAAAAGACTAAAGTCATTTTATTTTTTTACTTTTTTTTAGTCATTTTATACCAGCTTAACTCATGCTTTAGAATTCTTACTAAGTATTTAACACTCTATCCTTTGCTAGAAAGACAGTTTTTAAAACTAACAAAAACTAAGATATTTGGCTAAACTAGAATCAGCCGATTTTTGAAAATTCAGGTTTTTATATGGCACTATATTCTTTATTTGTAAAAACAGCTTAAGACTCAATTGTCTGGTTGAATTCTAAATGCAAGTTACTCTCACCAAAAGCAATATCCTTACTTCTTATCTGAACTGTGTTCAAACAGTTTCACTCTTTCATTACCACAAATACCCAAGTAGGACTTATACAATTTTAATTTATCTGTCACATAACTAAATTTTTTTTCTTCTTAGAGAGAAACACAAAGTACTACAAAAATTTTGCAAAATATAGCATTATATGATAGAAAATGCCCCAAGACAACTTTTAGTCTATTCAAGTTATAGTCTTCTTGCTACTTAACGTGAAGATAAGAAGGCATACAGTATTTGGTTTCTAAATGTCCAAAAAAAAAAAAAAGGATAGAAGACACTAAGAAAAATTACTTTTTGTATAAATTCTGTGCATAGAAAAAAGACGTTGCTACGTATTAGTCAAAGGGAGAGCAATAAAGCAGGATAGAGATGGATTTAAACTAAAATCTAAACAAAACAATTTCAATGGGCTTATAGTTTTGCTGGAAGCACCTAAAGCCTTAAGTTTTATTTTACAAAAATTAAATGCCACTGATTACTAACTCAATAATGTTAAAAAGAAATCAACTCTAATTCAGTCTGAGATATGGGAAAAAAATGTTGTAATCGTGGAAAATATTTAAAAAATTTTTAAAAAGCAATGTTCTGGATCAACAAAATACAGTGCATTCCTTGATAACATACTATCTTCCTCATACAGAATTTTAAAGTATCAGAAGTCTTATTCCCAATTCATTCTTTAATTTTTAGACCCATGTTTATTTATTTACTGTTATTAACCACAAATTAAAAGTCTAATTTAGTTCTTACATGTCTTCAAAATGAAACAAAAAAATTTTAAACTGAATATTTTGGCATTTAAAACATATATATTTATTCTTGTTTATAAAATGAAAGTCTTTTTTTCCATATCCACATTGAAATTCTGGCTCATTGATCTAAAAATTAACCTTCAGTTTTATATAGTACCAATATTTCATTAAAATACAAACAAATCATATTTTCCTTTGTTATCTAACTGCCAATATTGAAAACCTAGTTTTAACATGAGTACACATCTGAAATAGTAGCCCCAAATTTATGTTGCTGTTCTAAAGCAGTCTGATTTGTAACAGTTTCTAAAATCCTCTAATAGTGTTAAAGTCACTTAGACAAGATTCTACCAAAATCTTGTTTTTCTTTTAAACTGATGGCAGAGTTGGTTGTATCTTTCTGACACACAGACTAAATTCCCAATTCACAGCTACGTAGCTTAAAGCTCCTTAAGCAAATCCCTCACTTCTACTTCCCTTGTAAACGTGAGGTTATTACCCCCCGCCCAAGATACCATTAAGGTATATTTTGTGCATACACAGAAAAGTTTCAAACTTTTTTTTTCATATCTATACAAGCAGGTTTACATAACAGAAATATGCATTAGAAAACAAAAACATGCCTAATTTTTAGGGACAGAAAAATATTTAAGTTACAACGTAAACATTATTGAAAAAAGAAAGAAAAACCAGCAGGTAGGCTCATTTCTACATAATCCTTCCTTTTTAAGATAAATATTCCCTACAGTAAACTTACTGGATTTTACTTTTCAATAGCTAAAATGAATATCTATACTTTGAAATGCAAAAAATATATAAAAAATTTTTTTAAAAAAAGGCCAGTCTGCCCCTGTTCATGATTGGCCGCTTGTCCAGTAAGACCTGGGTCCCTAGGTATGTTATCCGCTCTGCAGGAGCTGATTGAAGCAGTGCATGTGAAATTCGGAAGAATCCAGGAGGAACTAAATAGCGTGGAACACAATAACACGATAAAATGTCAGTCGAGAATCTGAAAAAAAGGGTAGATGTCATGGAAAAATCATTAGATATTTCTTCCCAGAACATCTGAAATGATGGGTAAATGAACCTACATGTCCAAATTTATAACCTGCACTTAAAGTTTCAGAAGATGAATTTCTTAAAGCTCAAAAGGAATGTGTCCATTCTCACAGAGAATTCTGATTACAGTTTTGAGTTTGTATAATCTATAATTTTTAAAGCCATAAATAGATGGTCACGTATCAGTCTCAGTTGAAATTTTTAAAACACATTTTAATCGAATCATTGGGTCTGCTAATGATTAGATTAAATGATTTAATATTTATATCTCTGACTCAAAAAAATTTTAGGGACTTAATTTTCAAAAGTTTCACTCAACTGATACTAAAGCATTCCTTCTATTTGATGGAAAAATTTTAACAGGGAAGAAAACATATTCAGATCTAAAATGAAGGATACTTTATATAGAGACACACACTCTCTACTACTTGTTCAGTGCCCCAATTTAGAGACAAATAGATTCATGATTCTGTTTTCATGAACAATTTTGGAATTGTACAATAAATGCTTCCAAAAAGAAAGATAATGGTTTTAATTAAATGTGTGGACCAAATATCTACTGTACTATAGGGCAGTTGTTAAAAATTACTAACTATAAAAGAGCTGCTTCTTTTATACTACTTAATTATCTCCATATGGAGGTTTTTTCTGTAAAGTATATTTAACAGTGCTCTATATACAAAAGAGATGTATTCATTCTATGAAGTTTTGTTTAATTTCATTTTGCTATGGTAGCAATTTGAGAAAACCTAGAGGGCAGCTCCTAGACCTAAAAATTATTCATTAGTATAAAATAACTCAGTTTCTTTTACACAGAAAGAGGCAACAAAGAGAAAGGAAAAAATAAAGATGTGTATTTCTGGCTACATTTTTATTACCTAGAATTTTTACAATGAAGGTCTATATGCAATTATTTTACACACATAAGGGTAAAATTCCCCTAGTTCCAAAAATTGATGACTCAAAATGATTTATAATTACAGATGGTAGTTAGTAAAATCAAATGAATATTAAAGAATATGTATATATGTTTAAATCTTTATAGTTTAATAGCTTAAAATATAATCTATAACTAGATTATAGAGTAAAATGTAGTATACAAATACATGAACATAATAAAAAGTAACAGACCTACTAAAGTTTTTTTCTATGAAATGGAATTGATTCATGGAGTAACCACTAGAGCATTTTAATTGTAGCTTTCTACTGCATTTTTGTCTACCAATTTTAAGAAAAGATACAGATAAAACTCAGGGATCTCTGAATTCTGTTATTTCCACCACTTATTAATTCTGTGACCTTTGGCTTTACTTTGTTGCTCAGTTTTCTATTACCCTGTCTGAAAATGGAGGGGGCACAAAATTATATAGATGAATTAAATAATAAAAATCTAAGATGAGTTTAAGAGTTTTTAAAAATTCATCTTAATAAAGGAAATTTTAAGAATAAAACAAGTCATCTTTTCATGGAGAACTGTTGGCATTATTTGAATTGCAAAACAATTCTAAGCCAGCAATTTTACTAAATTTCTTTTAGCACACAATTACTACAGCTTGTCTATGCTGCAAAATTCTTACATCTTTCTTATGCAGCACTTTAAGTTACAATTCTAATAGGCAGAAATGTAAACACTACGTTAACTACTATGTGAATGCAATAGAAATTAGTTGTGGTAAATTTTGTATTTTTGTTTTTAGTTGCATTAGCATAGATCTAACCCTAAGAAAAAAGACAAACACTGGAAAAATAACACTTATTCTTACATGAATTGTAAATAATAAAACTGCATTATTCCTGGAAAATGTGTATCAGTTATCAGTATAAATGGAGTAGGTTAATAATTATTTTACTAAGAGACATGGTATGGTTCTTCTATTTAGGAGAGCCATAACAAGTTGGAATCCAAAAATCTGTGGCACATCAGTTCCTAGAATGATAATTTCTATGGATCTGTAAGTATCATATTTTTAACTCTGCTAGTAACAAAATCCAGATATTTCTCATTCTTAATGGGAGATACAAGTATTGATATAACAGGATAACTAATTTTAAGAATACCTCCTAGTAGGACAGGCAATCCAACCATTTCTCATGTCGTGATTGGAATATGACATTTCTTTGCGCCAACCCATCATAAGTCTTTCTGAAAAACATGCCACAAATTTGGACCAATCAATAAAGCAGTTGGTCAAGGCTAATTTAGCTGAAAATACAGATGTCAATGTAACTAAACTGGCACATCCCAGGAAAAACAAAAGTTTACACTAAAATAGAGACAAAGATACTATAATGATTATCTCTAGATGAGTATAAAGTCATCAACAGTCAAAAATACTTCCATGAATATATCAATACATGGTAACTGAAGTGCAATTTCTCTCAAAAAGGTGGATGGAGGATTCACGTTTGGTTTATGGAATAGCCATTTCAAACAAAACCCCAAAATTAAAGTTGGAAACACATACTGCTTCTTGACCTTATTAAGTCTTAGAAGCCTCCCCAAATGAGTCTTTAGCCTGAGGAAATAATCACTTTCAAATTAACCCTTTTTAAAAAGTAAATTAGCTTATCATTGTTTAGGCTGAGAAAGCCTTGAAAAATTAAAACACTTACAAAATATAATTTCTACAAAGTCTGAAAATTTTCCTCTAATCAAACAACTGTAATTAAGATAATAAGTTTTCTCATCAAATCATTAAACCCAATTGAACCATTTAAGAAATACATTAAGTGTTTTAATTTAAATGTTTTCCTATATTTAAATAATACTTTACGGAATAATATGTTTGTATTTTGTGGGGTATTTTAATATAAATTATTTTTTTCAGAAACTGACATATATCTTTTATATATACACTAATAGTTTTTTCTATAAGGTAACCTATGGAATTCATATATAGATATATTTCATTTTTTAAAAAACTGATGTTGAAAGAGAAATCAGTGATAATTCACAGTTCAAAGTAATTTTTCATTTTGTTTAAAAAAAAGGTACATAATTTCTTTAGGCCCAAAATGTCACAACTAAATTAACATGTTACCAAGGTAAAATAAAAAAGGAGATTTGCATTCACTTTTTAAAATAGAGAACCTAATACATAAAGCTACAAATACTACCATTGTAAGAAAACAGTTGTACATGAAATTGTATAGCTTTACCATTACATTCAAGTCCCTGATGCAGATCCAGCTAGTGGTAGCAACAACACAAAATGCTGAAATCTTAACATAAACACTCTTCCTAAGCCTTAGAAAAATCATGAGATTCTCTCATACATATGAAATGCTTCAAAATATAGTCCCTTTACTAACTGTGGCCTCTAAACTACCCAGCACAGGACTCAAATAACAGCCATACACTGAACCATAACATATGGCTAAAGACAGAGAGCAAAACGACCACCATTTATTAGATGAGCCACCTAGAACACACTTCTAGTACCAGCTCAATTCCATTTGACTAGATCACTTCCCCCAAACACACACATATAACACACACACACACACACACACACACATCCCACAATCAACACTACCCATTCTTTTTTTCCATATCTTGGTCTTCTAATTTAAGACTAAATGCAAACAAAGACAAGTTCAATTGCTTTATTTCACTGTGGAAAAAACTCTGAATTTGAGAGACATGAGTCTGTTCAACATAAAATATATATATTCTGAAAACTTTACTTGTTACTTCAACTAAAGCCTTCTCTCCATTTAAAGTAAAGAAATTCAAAACTGAAGTATTTTAACTACAGGAGCAATTTTTAAAGTTAGGTCCAGGGATTCTCACTCAGGACCTGCTCAGGGTATCTGCAATGTCAAAACTATTTTAATAATAATACTAACGCATTAATTGTTTATTCCACTCTCATTCTCTGAATATAGTGAAGTTTTTCACCAACTATATAACCTGTGATGACATCACTCTAAGGAGTGATGGAATATATGCTTGTAAATTAAATTTTCTCATTTTTAATTTCAAATGCAAAACATATCAATAGATACAACAACATGAACAATGTTGTTCATGAGAGTCCTGAATAATTCTTAAGAGTGCAAACAAGAAATCCATAAACCAAAGAGATTAAGAAATACTGAACAGAGGAAATTTGGTCCCCAGAAATACTGCCTTTAATGGAGGGGAGATCATATACTATGTTCCTTCCTCTATCTCCTTCACAGCCCCAAGACATGTATCTCCAGCCCTTTTAATTTTATTACAGTTTCAAACCCAAAACAAATAATCTATCATGAATACTAAACACTCTCAATACAGTTGTTTTAAATAAATACAAAGCAGCCACAATTTCCATGCAAATTTATATCTACTACTTTACGATTATTTAATTAAATCTGTTTTTCTTCAAGTACCAGCATTCAAGAAAAATTATTTTAGTCTTAATTTGAATTACTGATTCTGTTTTAGTAACTATATTTCAATAGTGTTATTTTTATTTCATTATAACTTTCAATAGTTAAATCTAATAGGTTAACTCAACATTTATAAACTAACCAAAGAACATAATTATCACTTAATTGTTTTCATGAGAAACCATTTTCTAAATTCCAATCAAATTCATAAATAAACCTATGGAGGGGCCTCCCTGGTGGCGCAGTGGTTAAGAGTCTGCCTGCCGATGCAGGGGATACGGGTTCGTGCCCCGGTCTGGGAGGATCCCATATGCCGTGGAGCGGCTGGGCCCGTGAGCCATGGCTGCTGGGCCTGCGCATCCGGAGCCTGTGCTCCGCAACGGGAGAGGCCACAACAGTGAGAGGCCCACATACCGCAAAAAAAAAAAAAAAAAAAAAAAAACCTATGGAATACAAACACTTTTCAGTGAAGATTTCCTCTAATTATTGAAACAAAGCTACCAAGTATACACAAATATACACGTTGCTTTAATTTTGCCCTTTGGGTTGCCAAGAACAAAAAATCAATTCAAACGAACTCCAGAGAAAGGAAATCTCAACAATCATCAACACAAGAATGAAAAGACCTAGGCACCAAGAGAGCTCTTAAACTCCCTCTCTCTGTGTTGTTTCTACCTCTCACATTCAGTATTTTTCTTACCTCATATCTAATCCTTATACATACTTGATAAAAAACAATTTCCGTACCCTGTGGGGAGTGAGACTTCTTCCCAATCTTTCTTTACAGTAAAATAAAAATAAAAACTTTTCCATTTGAAACCGATTCTCTACTGTACATCTACAATAAAACTTTTCTATTAGGAACTGATTCATTTTTTACAAGTTCTAACTCCCAGGAGAAAAATTTGATCAGTTCTTGGGAAAGGTAAACTTTCTAAGCTTCAATTTCCTCCTCTGAAAAATGGGGAGATAATAATACCTACCTCATAAAGCTGTCATAAATCAACAAGTCTTAAAAGATGAGCCTGGTGGAAAAGAGGGGAAAGAGAATTTTGAGCAGGAAGAAGTGAGCATGAATGGCATGTTCTGCAAACCACATATGGATTCAGATAAGGCAGAATGGGTTTGTAAGGACATAGTAGGAGCAAGGCTTGATAAGCAGAAGTCAGGCCAAGGGGGTATTGTCAACCATTCTAAGGAGTGTGGGGTCTCTACCTTATATGAGAGGAAAAAACATTTAAGGATTTCTACCTAAGAATGAACACAGAAGAAAAACAGGTTGAGAGAAGGGGGTAGGTAAGATTATGAGTTTAGATCTATTGAGTTATGGCATGCTCAATTTGAACTGAAAATAAAGGTTTATAAAAGAGAATAAGACTAAGAGAATTATTCAGCAGTCTGAGCATACAGGGAGTAGCTGAAGTCGGAACTCAAGCAGTTGTTAAATGGTCCTTTTCCAACTATTTAGACCAATCTCCACAGAAACATCCATACGTTTACCTATCCACTTCTAAAACTAAAGTTTCTTAAAACAATATTGACCTTTACTATTTAATACATCTGAATGCTTCCATTCCTATTAAAAAAAAACTGCCAAATTGGGTCCAATAAATTTATATCAAAACCCACTACTGGAGGCTTTACTGACAGAATAATACTGAGCTAAGGTACTGTTGTAGTACTCAGAGCAGACTCCTATATCCAAGAGCCATTATATTTGTATTTTTAAGTCTTATCCATAATTGTTTATGTACATGAAAGAATAAACACATGTGTGTATTTTTAGAGGATCTTTTTATTTTGAGGGTAAATCTTTATACATTTTCATGAAAAAAAGGATGTATATATATTTATTGTTGTTTTTATTCTGTGAGCATTTAAATATTCAGAGAAAACGTACTTCCCAGTGCCTCAAGTAGAGCTAAAGGTTTAATGTGTAATGCTGTGAAATAAATGAGAAATCTACACTGGTGGTTATGTGTTTGATACATATTACTAATGGATACAGGTCTCAAAGAGGAATTTTTACTATGTTTAGGTCTAAAACATTAGGTTCAAAAACTTCCTATAACAGAGGTAGTACAGAGCAGTGGTTAGGAACATGTATTTTTGATGTTATACTGCCCTAATTCTAACCTTGGCCCTGAAATTTACTAGCTGTCATCTCTCTGTGCTTCAAGTTTCCTCATCTGGAAAATGGAGATAATAACAGTACCTACCATAGGGATGATGTGAGAATTAAAGGAGTTAAAATATATTTAGTGTTTCACAGAGTGTTGGACTCAAATGTTAAAATATTATTATTTACCTACTTCTTTTAAGTGAAGGGGCTTCCACTGTGTGGTCTGTCAAGTATTTCATCATTCTGAGTATAGGGAATAAAGCTGCCATTTTTACCATCATGGTGTCCACAGGCTGCTGAGTCATAGGATTTTAAGTTAAGTACAATCTGAAGGTCTTTTATAAAAAAAAGAACTTGAACCTTCATATTCTCTTCTCTAATTATCACTTGTGAGTATATAAAAAAATCCAAAATACTGACACTAGTAATTGCTGCTTACCATTTAATGACTATGCCTTCCTCAATACCTGTCAATTTTCAGTTCTTATACTTTCTCTTTTTGATGGTATACCCCCAAAGTACTAAGTCTGGAACCACTGACTATCAGATCAAGTACCCATATACCTTTCAATTATCCCTGCCTGTATCACTGTACATAACATAGTAATGTCATTGATAGTTGTTATAGTGATGACCTTCTCGAGCCACCAAGAAAAGGCTAATTATCTTAATATATTCTCTTTAACATATTTTAGAAAGACTGCCTTTTAAAAGGTTTAAAGTGAAATGAGTGACCTTCAGTTATCTAGTCTAAGGTGTTAACTCTTTGGTAGTATAAGTAAAATCCTGTTTTACTCTATACCATATCAACCTCTGATTCTGTTTAACATATGTATTTCCATTTGCTTATAGATGAGCCTTACATGAAGATACTTGGCTGATATGCTGATAATAAGTTCTATTGGACAAAATATTCTGTATAACGAATTACCTTTAATCTTGGCCCATGAGAGTATACTCATTGTAATAAAAGTTGCTTCTATTGAGATATATTGTTATAAAATATTGAGGAATAAAGAAAAGACTGGCCGTTGTAAGTTTTCTAAGCATCTCCAGTTTGTTTTAAGTTTTATCTATGGGTGTATGTGGTTTACAATGTAACTATTTCATTTAAATAGTATATGTTATAGGAGACATAATAATAAGATAGGATTTCTTAAATATCAGTTGATCAATGAATACTGCCTTAAAAATTCATGTTCTCAGTTGTTTGTTCCTATAAACTGACAGAAACACGACTTTGTCCAATTTCTACCCCATCTACCTAAGAAAATTCCTACTACTGCTGTTTCTAACTATCTTGCTTTTCTTTTTTAAAAATTTTTATCAAATAAAATTAAGGAATGAGAAAGAACATTTTGTATTAATAGTAAAAACTAACAAGGGGGAGGTAGTAGTACTAGTAAGAACAATAGTAGCATGAACAGCAACAACAACAATAACAAATAATAGTGATTTTCATTTTTGAGTGCCTAGAATGCATAGGCACTGTGCTAAGCATATTATATATATTATCTCATTGCAACAATCCTATGAGGAAAATTTAATTATCACTTTATGGTTTAGAAAAACTGTGGTTCAGAGAGGTTAAGTAGCTTGCCCAAGATTACAATGGCTAGTAAGTGGTGGAAAAGAAATTCAAACCAACTTGGCTTTCTTAACACTACACACAACCCTGACTCCTGCTGGTATACTTCTGCAGTCCAAAAAAGTTTTGCTTTAGAGAAAAAATGTTAATCTAATTTTGGGGGAACCTCTCTTGTAGATTATATATAAGCAATTATTCTACAAAATTGCTTAACTACTAAAAGAATCTAAGTGAGCGGTGTGACACCTCTTGCTGTTATTTAGAAGAGAAGTAATTTTGTCCTCATTTCCTCCATCCTTTGCCCTTAATGGGTGAGAAAACTATTTTGCTTGAAAAGGAAATAAACAGGTAACATTAATTTTTAAAAAAACATAACTGTTCATTAACTGATTTTCAGGAATTAAAAGATGGATAACAAATGGTTTAGAATAGACACAGGAAAATGAGCATTGAGATATACTGTGGGTGAGAGTACAAACTGACACAGCCATTCACCCTGAAGTGTATTCTGCCAACAGGTAGCAAATTTTAAAAGCAAATACCCTCTAGACTCCAAAATTTCACTCTCAGAATATATTCCCAGGAAATAATTGCAGAAGTAAAAGAAAAAAGAAGAAACTGAGGCAAGGATATACAATGGAGAAAAGAGAGTCTCTTCAATAAGTGGTGCTGGGAAAACTGGACAGCTACATGTAAAAGACTGAAATTAGAACACTCCCTAACACCATACACAAAAATAAACTCAAAATGGATTAAAGACCTAAATATAAGACTGGACACTATAAAACTCTTAGAGGAAAATATAGGAAGAACACTTTTTGACATAAATCACAGCAACATCTTTTTTGACCCACCTCCTAGAGTAATGGAAATAAAAACAAAAATAAACAAATGGCACCTAATGAAACATAAAATCTTTTGCACAGCAAAGGAAACTATAAACAAGACAAAAAGACAACCCTCAGAATGGGAGAAAATATTTGCAAATGAATCAATGGACAAAGGATTAATCTCCAAAATATATAAACAGCTCATGCAGCTCGATATCAAAAAAACAAACAACCCAATCAAAATATGGGCAGAAGACCTAAATAGACATTTCTCCAAAGAAGACATACAGATGGCCAAGAGGCACATGAAAAGCTGCTCAACATCACTAATTATTAGAGAAATGCAAAACAAAACTACAATGAGGTATCACCTCACACCAGTTAGAATGGGCATCATCAGAAAATCTACAAACAATAAATGCTGCAGAGGGTGTAGAGAAAAGGGAACCCTCTTGCACTGTTGACAGGAATAAATTGATACAGCTACTATGCAGAATAGCATGGAGGTTCCTTAAAAAACTAAAAATAGAATTACCATATGACCCAGCAATCCTACTACTAGGCATATACCCAGAGAAAACCATAATTCAAAAAGACACATGCACCCCAATGTTCATTGCAGCACTATTTACAATAGCCAGGTCATGGAAGCAACCTAAATGTCCATCAACAGATGAATGGATAAAGAAGATGTGGTACATACATACAGTGGAATATTACTCAGCCATAAAAAGGAACAAAACTGGGTCATTTGCAGAGATGTGGATGGACCTAGAGACTGTCATACAGAGTGAAGTAAGTCAGAAAGAGAAAAACAAATATCGTATATTAACGCATATGTGGAATCTAGAAAAATGGTACAGATGAACAAGCTTGCAAGGCAGAAGTAGGGACACAGATGTATAGAACAAACGTATGGACACCAAGGGAGGAAAGCGGGGGTGGGGTGTGGGATGAATTCGGAGATTGGGATTGACATATATACACTAATATGTATAAAATAAATATAGCACAGGGAACTCCACTTCGCTGTAGAGTAGAAACTACCACAACATTGTAAAACAACTATACCCCAATAAAAAAATAGAAATTAAAAAAAAAGAAACTGATATAGCAATAGTTAATTATTTCAGGGATGTTTATAATACTGAAAAGTCAGAAATATATGCAATAATAAGTAATAGTTACATAAAGCATAGCAAATCAATACAATGGAATATAAAATAGCTTTTAAAAATTATATTACAGTCTCTATTTACTAACATAGAAAAATACATCTGAGATAATTTTAAAAAAAACACAAAACAACACTTAATATGAGCCATTTTATATTAAAATAAATATTTATATGTGATGCCTATATGCATTAACAAGTTGGAAATGGGGCTGACCAAATTGTTCATAGTAGATTATGTAGTTGCAAGAACTCTGAAACCATATACTTTATTCATTCATTTATTTATTTTTGGTTATGCTGGGTCTTAGTTGCGGCCCACAAACTTTTTTAGTTGCGGCATGCATGTGGGATCTAGTTTCCCTGACCAGGGCTCAAACCCACGTCCCCTGCATTCGGAGGCAAATTCTTAACCACTGCACCACCAGGGAAGTCCCTGAAACCATATACTTTAAAAAATACTTTTAAACATACACTTTAAAAGTATTAAGTTGCAATCAACATGTATTCCCATCATAATCAGAAAAGGGGGTCATTTTCATGACATTTTCATGTTTTACATCCTTTAAAAACAAAAGAAATAATCAAGATGCCTACCAAGATTCATGTGCAAAGGTATAAAGAGCAAAAAACAAATAATGTAAATACCAAATGAACATACTTCCCAGCCTTGAAGAACTAATGTTCTATCAGATTATTTCTTGTTATGGGATAATGTTCAAAATATATTAATTAGTGAAGCTATACATTAAGTATAACTTCTTTGGAAAATACAAATTACATTTACATAGAAAAATACTGAGAATATTCACTCAGTATAAACAGGTATAAACAGTGATTGATTTGTCTTTGGGTTGTGGATTATGGGTAATTTGTGATTTCTGCCATTTGTGCTTTGTGTTTTCCAAGCTTCCTTTAGTGAGGATGTATTGATTTTGTCATTTAAAAAGCAAAATAAAGAAATATAAGGATTCTTCACTTCTCATCTGTTTATGTTTCAGGCAACAAACTCTACAACCAATACTTCAAATGAAAACTATTCTATTTAGAATAAGTATGACAGATGGCTAAAAATCACTAAAAAGTTTTTCTAAAATTGAAAATTTCTGTTAAAATGCAAAGTATCAGTCTCTAAATTAAATATTTAAGAGTTTTGTAAAGCAGGTGAATTTCTGTGCATTAAGAGCTACTTTTAAATAATTCTGTTTGAGGAAAATTCAAGCTCTTCCTAAGCATCAGCAGGATTTTCTGGAATAGAATTTCCTAAAGAAGATCACAGTTCTACAGTTGGAAGATTTCACAAAACAGGTAGTATCTCGGAGTGGACTACCTTCTTCAATAGCTGCAAAAAGACAGTGAAGTTAACAAAAAAGCACTTACCACACTATCCACTTACCCTGACCCTTGAATTATGACCTACCCAAGTATCTCCTTATTACAAAATGTGAAAGCTGTTTTACTCTAAGAAACCATTTTAAAAAATTTTCTGCCCAAAATTTAACCACTTATTTCCATTTAATGATCCCATTAGGCTATGTGATATCCCTAAATGTTTAATTATGTCAGAAACTGACCACTTAAACTCTGTAGCTTCAATAAATAACCTAACTGTGATTACAATATATATAGTTTGAAATACTGTAGTAAATTGCATAAATAAAAAAATTATTCTATTAGAACTTTGAGTTATTTTTAAACTATTTCAAAAAACCAATATAGAGATATCTACTCAACAATTAACAAATTACGTATGTTAGGAAGTTTGTTCAATTTTATTGCAGGGCCCTTCTCTCATTGCCATGTTAGACAGCCATCACTTAAGCATCATATTGTGGAATTTAAGTTTCTTTGGTTTTAAACAAAAAGCATATGTGACTTACAAGCATCCCTTACTTACACATGTCCTACACAGCCCAAGGCTGAAAAGTCCACAGATAATTTTCCTTCACTATCTGCTGCTGCTGGCTGAGACTTAACCTCCTCTCTTCTCCTAGCTAAACTGTCAGCAAACTTCTTCAGATAACTCCAGCCACTGCCATGCTGGCTTTGAGCAAGGAACAACTCCAGAGCAAGTCAATGCAATTTAAATTTGGGACTGAAGGGGGAAAGAAAATGAGGGTAAGATAAGCACTATTGAAATCATTGCATTTTACCTTCTGTTCCCCACTGCAGAAAAGTTAACTTACCTACCCTTTCCTCAGGTACTTTTTATCACTAATTCTCTTCATGCTGTTCCTTAGGAATGCTCCAAGGAAGTCTCAGTATTCTTCCAAATATATACAGAAAATGACTTTCAGTTTCTGGGTACTCCAAAATACACCACTGGTATCTTTTCTTGGACTGAGCCCTTCCTAAGAGTATTTTTATTCCTTTCCCAAATCTCTGTTTGTTTGGTATCTGTATAAACTCTTACAAAACTTTTTAAAAGACAGAAGAAGACTTGCTCTGATGACAGGAAAAGATAAAGAAATGCTAATACTATTTTGTGTCTTATAGTTGAAGAGGAAAGAAATCCTAGTCACAAAAAGAATGGGTGGTAACAAGAGGCTAATAATGAACTGTGAAAGAGAAGAAGGAAGATGAAGGCTCAACGCCAGGAAACTCTGAGTGTGATCTAGTATTTCCAATGGAAGAGTTCTAGTCAGACCCTTTAGCTTCCAAACTAGAAAACCTGTTCTCCAGACCCCAGCACCCACTCCTGTGCCCCAGCCAACACTTTGGAGCCACCATGAGAACACAGAAATGTATCCTTTGAACCACCTAAGCTAGTGCTCTAAAGATTATTTTTCCACAGAAACATTCTTATAAAGGCTGGCTGGATCCCATATTACCATCAATATGATAGTTCATGTAAAAGACTACTGTAGACCAGATTAGGGACCTATTACACAAAACACTCCTAGAAAGAAAGAGTGTTCCTAGTTCAACTCCTAAAAAAAAGTACAACTTTAAAAAATCAACTCTTCAAACACTGCCTATTTGTATGTCATGAACTACCTATTCTTCTGATGCAACCAGAGCTAGTACAGCAACATTTCCATGTAGAAAAGCAATTTCTTTTCTTCTTATATATATAAGAAATGGATCTCCTTTTTCTAAACTTAAATATCCTGAGTAGCAGATTGCCTGACTGTAGCAGTCCAATGCATTGCTGGAAGGCAATCCAACAGTAGGATGAGAGTAATTTCACACGTATCTTCTATTTAAGCAGTCACACATGTTATGACACTGTCCAAATGCCAAAGTGTGAGCAAAGAAATTAACTTTTATAAAACTAAGTTTCAATTGAAGAGTCCCTTAAAACTTGAGGGAAATAAAGCCTGCTGTTCTAGTTCTGAATTTGTTACTTCAAAAGTACAGGTCATGTACTAAATGTTTTTATATCCTTTAAAATACAACTATGGAAACTTTTTACTACTCTGCAGAAATACAAAGGAATGATTTTTACTCCATTATTATTTGCAGGCCAACTAAATTATTCTACATAACATGTTCACAAATGTATTATTTTTTCAGAAACTTCTAATTAAAATGCTCCAATAATGACCATTTCTAAGCTAATGCATAGTCATTTCAGTAGGTAAAACGTATTCTTTTCTAATTTCACCATAATAAATTAATGGCAGAGACGCTGAATTCCTGCTTTTATGTCAGACCCAAGTTACTTGCATGAAATAAAACATGAATTTAAACTTAATTAATTACAAACTCCAATTGATAATTTCTATCATGTTTTCAAATGAAAGTAAACATTTAATATACAGCCAAATCTCAGTTAATAAAGATCAGACTGTTCAATGCTCATGATGCTTTTATTTCTCCTTCCATCTTCCACTTTTAGTTCTTTTTCACTTCTTATCTGTTGAATAGACAGTTAAGATGATGCATAAAGTTGTTACAAAGAAGAATTCATCTATTCCAACTTTCTACCTGATGAATAATCCTTCCAACAATATTGATGTACATATAAGCCCTTCTATTCAGAGAAGTACCTGAGAACACAATTCCTCTGGAATAAGTCCTACACACCACTTACATTTACGCCCAGCCTTGGGCACCTGACTGGATACATATCCTTTGGGACTAGATATTACAATTTGAAAATGATAGGCTGAGTATCTTCAAAAAGAAGAGACTTAAGGCCATTTAATTTCAACCCTACCTTCTACCACATAGAAGTCTACCACGGTGTTATTGAGGGAAAAATTAAAACAGAGAGACCTAATTCTGTCATTCATTTATAGCAAGCTAACAACTGCAAAATATACCCTTAGTAGCTATACTAAACTATTCTGCTCATTTACCTTTCAGTAAAAGTTGGATAGTAGCAAGGGAAAGATTAAACATAGGTCAGTATCAGGTTTGGTGATTGTCCTCAATTATTTATATTTATATATTATATATATAATATATATATATTATTTCTCTACTCATTACTAAGATAAGGGTTATCATTTCACTCAACAGTCTCAATGACAATGAAGACAGAATATTCTGTAAAATACGTAGGTAAATATCACCATTTATAACTCTATAAATTGTAGTTATTTAATGCCTATCAGCCTTAGTTCCAATGCATATATAAAAATCATTTATGAACATTCAATGTTATAGTGTTCACTTTATTTTACATTATATAATAAAAGAGTTACATAGCATAGGAAAAGGAACATCTGATTAAAAATCTGAAAATAAAATTCTTAGTAATATGAGCAGTTATCATCAAGAAAAATTTATGCTTTCACAATTAAAACAGAGGGTGGTGAGAAATATATTGATGGCAAAACGTTAAAAATTAGTGAATCTGATTAACAGATACAAACTACTATAGATAAAATAGATACACATAAAATAGATACAGACCAGAAAAGAATTCACTGTATAGCACAGGGAATTATATTCAGTATCTTATAACAAAACTACAGAGGAAAATAATCTGAAAAAACATATATTTTATATACATATATATATATATAAATAACTGAATCACTTTGCTGTATACCTGAAACTAGCACAATAGTGTAAATGAACCATACATCAATTAAAAAAATTAGTGAATCTGGGTAAAGGGCATATGAGGTATCTGTACTACTCTTGGAACACTTCTACTCTGAAATTATTTCAAAGTAAAACAACTTAAACACCTAAATGAAGGCAAGAAACACCAGATTTAAAACACTGTCTTTAATACAACCAACAGTTAAAAAGTAATCAAGCAGCCTTAAATGCTAACATTTTTCCACATTCTTCAGAATACATTTTCTCCTGAACTGTGGTAAAAGAAAAATCTAGAACTTCAAATACACCCTTAAAAATAATCATAGACTTTGAGTTGTCTGCCAATATCAAAATGGTTTGATCAAGATTATGTTTACAAAGACTAGATTTAAAAAAGAAAAATAATTCAGTATGCAACAACAAATTCCTAAGATTTTCCCATAGGTAAATTCCAAAAATTAGCACAAAAAGGGAAATAATTTATAATTTAATATCCTATTCATACGGTTGCCGCACGTTGCGCTCCAAATGCCATACTGATATTATTTACTTTAATGCTAAATATTGTTCTTAGCCTATTTCTTCTTCCACATTACAAACTTAATTCAGATTAAGTTTGTTCAAAAGTTAAATGGTCTGTCTATACTACCTGGAAATTAGGCACACACACAAAAAAAACCCAGTAAAAACTAACATTCAGATTCTGAAATTACTACTTATAAGAGCAACGAGATATGTTTATTTCATTTCATTATTTTGAAATCAGGCAAGAAAATCATTGCAGTTCTAAAAAATAATATTACTATATTTGTGTAACATTAATACTTTATAAAATGCTTTAAAATCTATAATCATATTTTAGTCTCATAATAACATTGTGTACCAGGTAAAATAGGTATCATAATATCAACTTAATAGGAAAATTTCATAACTTATTGCAATATTAAATTTAAGATCATTTACTGTCCTGTTTTCATATTTTTTAAAAGTTTTTCCATTTTTACTTATAGTTTCATGAACAAAAAGATACTCAACAAATGCCATGTAATATATCATTATGTTTACCATGAGAACTATTTCTAAAAATCAATCAAGAATGATAGATTAATTATTTTTGGAACTGATCAACTAACAAGGCTGCAAAATGCAGTTCATAGTAAGTAAGGGGGAAATAATCAAAACTTAGGAAAATAACGTATCAATAAGGTCACTTCATTACTGAAGTAAAAAATAATAAACACACATTCACAAAACGAATTCTCAAGTATATTTTTCAGAATCTATCTATAGCTATGAGATCTAGAGAAGAAGATAGGGAGAAAATCAGCTTGAGTGACTTGTTATCAGTTTTACTTTTTTTAAATTTGTTGTTAAAAATAGAAATGTCTTAGTAAGATTATGAAGATTCTCTCATTCATAATTTAATGTTTTGTTTTTCAATGGTGAGGTGAAAATATGTATATGTATTTTAGTAACGTTGTTATAAATTAATTGTGTTAAATACACTATGTTTCAAAATATTTTTCTAACATCAATAAACTGAAATAACACACTACAAATTACCCCAAATGTGCATAATTTTAACCAAATCTGGTTAACACTTCTCTTTCACTATTTTTCTTCCAATTACAATACAACCAAGAGACCTTTTATTTTCCCCAAAAAATATGAACCTTGTCAAAAAAAGAAAATATCACTTAAGCAACTAAGCATCAAGCATATGCTTATTTAATTCAGCACCACAGTCTCATTAAAAACTCAAAGAATCATCAAACACAACTGAAATTATGCTTGCTAATCTATATCTTTTGGTAATTCAATTAGGGTATAAATCTAATATCTTCCAAATATTTTTAAATATATATAGACTACTTAAAAACAAATTAACGTGTTCTAAATCTATATAACACTTTGGATTTATAATGTTAGGAAACAATTATCTGTGATATACAGAGTACATCTAATAGATAATTATTTTTAAGCATCCCAAAATGGGCACAAAACATAACTAGAGTCTGACTGCAATGCTGCCCTGCAAATACACACCCTTGCTGATAAGGCCGTCTCAGGATATCTATTTAACAAGGGTCTTCAGCAATGAAACCTCTTTGAGTGAGGTCCACACAGATCTATCTCAAACATGATGCATTATGATTCATGAAAAATGATGTATTATGAATCTGATGAAACTCTATCCTTAAGAAATATTAAGACTCAGTAAACTCCATCCTGCTTACCTGACCCTCTAAAAACTTTACAGGAGAAAAACACTGGAGATTTACTAATAAATACTTGCTAGACAAATACATTTTAAAAAGGTTACTGACAACAAAAGAACTATAGTTGAAATGTAAACCATTTTTATATGGTAATATCAATTTTAAATTCTAATTTCTCATTAAATAACTCCCTACAACAATAAATTACTTGTCATAGATTACAAATTAAGCCTAAAAGACACTTAATAGATGATTAATAAAATCCTATCTTTCAAAACACAAGCACTAGTCATCATTGAGTTGGCAGGCATTCAAAAGTTTATACATATAAATGATAGCTGTCTTTGAATATGAACTGTAAAAATTTTAATATTAAAATATCAAAACAAAAAGTGAGGAACATCTTCTAATTCAGAAGACAACACTTATTTCCTGTGTTCAATGATGTCTACTCATTATTAGACAATCAAGTAGTCATTTTTAAATAGTATAATAATATTCTAAATATAATAAACAAATAACAAATTAGGTAAAAGCGTAACAGAACAGACCAAAAAATTGTACATATTGGATATTATGCTGTTGATATTTTAGAGATCAGTAATTCTTAAATCACACCAAATTATTAAACTATCAGAGACCTTATCAGTTATTATAAACCCAGCTAATTACATAAAATATCAGTTTTAATGTCAAGCCAATATAATTTCCTCCACTTTCTCTTTTTAAAAAATTACTTGTTAGTGTATTTATCCATCACATTTAAAATCTTTGTAATAATAATTTCAAGTTATACATAATGGCCTCAATACCTAGTTCTGAGCTACGCTTGTATCAAATCCCATCAAATTTTAAGTGGAATTAGTACACTGGTAAATGTTAAACTTTTTAAATTTAATTTTCCATTATAAAGTTTTTTTTAATGTAGCTAAAGTTGACACATCAGTTCTCCAAAAATTAAACCTATGTATTATGTTATATTAAACCTATGAATATTTATCTGTTAAAATCATACTCCCAAAACCCTGTACATAACTTTTTAAAAACTCTGATACAAAGGGCACTTTTAATAATGACAGTAATTTTCCTGCAATCTGCTAAAGAATATAAGTATTTTGGCATAAAAATTAAGATATGTTACACTGAAGGTTAACCACCTTAAGTACAATAAGAAAACATTTCCATACATCTTAATATGACAGATTCATGAAAAAAATTACACCAGTAGGCACATTCTACTTACAGTCACATTAAAAATATTACCTTAAAACAAAATGATTAAATATCTATTCCAAGACCTATATAAAATGTCAACTGTCAATCGAGTGCAACAGTATTATTTAGTGTAAAATAAGAACCTTACGAATATGGATATTTAAAAGCAAAAGCATTTAATGTATGCTTCCTATCTATCTGCAAATAAAATCACATGAGGCTTGTTTTTATTGTTATTGTATTTGCCAAGATAAAAACTTTAATAGATCATTAAGTAACAATAAAATTCAATACATGGTTTTGCCCAAAACGACTTCTATGAAGTAGTCCATAAAACAATGGACTAAGGTAACTATAAAGACTGTAAACATTTTTCCTTCTAACAAATGAACGTTAGATTTCCTAATACAGAGGAAAAAACAACCCATGCACACAACAAAAAGATGTCCTGTACTCTTAATAATTTTCTACTAGTAGTAATAAGTTTCTACTAGTTCAAAAAAAAAAGTAATGAGCTATAGCCAGCATATCACACATAAAAACAGAACAATACCACAGCCAGTAACTTAATGCCTTATCAGCAGGTTTACACCCTTCCTACGGCTTTGCTAAACAGTAGGTAGGATATACAGATATCAACCAAAAGTATTCACTAACCTCTTGTTATAATGTTAATATACTTGCAGCTATGTGTTACGTTAATATATTTGCAACTATTCCTATTTCAATTTTTAAATAGGTCCTAAATAATCCAGTATTGATAAAAAAAAAAAAAGTTCTTCAATAACCAACCTGCAAAAAGGCCCTGAAATTTTAGGCAAGAAGTGGAAACCAGTTTTAAAGACTGATAGCATTTAATATCTTTTACTATTCATATATGATTTTTCCAAATATGAAATATTATTTTCATTCTTCCTCATCAAAACTGTGTTTAATTAAGCTTTTCTGGCACGGTATGCAATCATAAATAGAAAACAGAAAACAGCAGTCTAATTTTATAGGCTTGAGAGACTTCTAGTACAAAGAATCACTAGCACACAAGATATAGATACAGTATGACTGCTCTTCTCATAGTGAAACATTTAACGTTCCCACCCATGGCATTTAAAATTATAAACCAAACAAGTGATGGTTATGAAAACAATTGTCTAATGTCCATTATATTAACCATAGGACAACTGTAATTAATAATTTGAAAGCTCTTTTAACTTCATAGCTATAAAAATCACAGTGGAAATTAAATATTCATTTAAAAAATAAATTACAGCAAATCCCAAAATCAAGGCCAAACCCAACCATGACTGACTATGCCTGATCTGACACAGCTGGAACATTCTGCTTTGTCTACTCCCACGAAAGACACGAGGTGGGGACAAACAGAGCTGCCTTCCAATAGTTTTACTCTACACATACAGACAACAAAAGAAATATTTCAAATAAGACATTCCGCTTAAAGTTTTCTTCAATGTAGCAGTGTTAAATTTATGTAACTAATCTAATTCTTGAAATTGATCATTCTAAGTGCAGAATAGGCAGAATTAGCAACATAGAAAAAGAAAAAAAATTCCCATTAAGACATGTTTTAAAACATTTAAGATGTACTTTCTTAGAAATTTTTCTGGATATTTATAAGTGTGGCATTAAACCTACAGTAAAACAAAAGCTAACTATCATATTTCTTGGATTAAAGCAGTCCTATTTTTGTCAGGACAAGCAACTACCATTAGGGGGAGGTTATATTTAATGAATTTTAGCTGTGCACTGCCATGCAAAAAGTATTAACAAATGAAACAACTGGAAGTACTTAATATTTTTCAAGAGAATTTACTTCATAAGACATCTGAAATAATGTGAAGATTTTAATGTTTTCCTATCAGCATTAAATTAATATTTCTTAAATATTTAAAAATATTTTAGTTTTAAATAAATGCAAACTAATTTTGAAAATAACTATTAACACCTCTAAAAATAATATATTTTAAATAGGCAAAAATCAATACTCTAAAAGTAATTCTTTTAATTAGATAAAATTATCTCTCAGAAAAACAATGTAATTTAAATTTTTTGATAACTTTCACTTTTTAAATTTAACAATTTACTTCTAAATATGTCACTTCTATTAATACTGTAGCAAAAACTAGGATAATTACCTCTAGAATCTAGGCTAGGCACTACCAAAAAGTGAACAGCAATATTTTTTCTCAAATATATGTATCTGAGATGTGTGCAGTGAAAAATGTTTATCAACTACGATCTAAAATTGTGTCCTAAGGTCCAAAAGTGATCTGTTGGCCTTGAATATTATTTATACACCATGAAAAATTACTCAATTTTGATATTCCTACTTAAAAACAATTATTCTTTCTTTAAAAAAATTTTTTTCCCTTACCTCTAAAAACATTTTGTAAGATGACAATGAGATCCTCCTTTAGAATATTTAGCATTCATACTTATCTCTCCTTACTACTTTGAACTTATTTCATCTTTTTGAATCCTCAATGTTCTCCTGTTCTTTTAACTTGAGCTTTGTTCCTTTCCTTACCTTTTACGCCCTTCTTTGTTTTTGTCTTTTCATATTTCATTCTTTTCTTTAAGCCAGCATCATATGAAGCCAAAGTGGCTTATGTCCCCAGGTTGGAGATAGCTATAAAAAATAAATTCTTACTATTTTTAAGGAGAGGAAAACAAGCTAGTTATCATCTGAGAGAGGATGAGGGGATTTTAACCCACCAGACAAGCCTGTCCAATAAAACTCAGACCTGAATCAAGTGATTAGAACTTCTCATGCACACACGTAGAGTTCTTGGAAAGCATCCAAAATTTTTTTTTGGTTTCTTCTCCCTTGTCTAGAAAAAAAGGACTAAAAAAACAATTGGACTATAATCATTTAATCAATTTCACAAGTCCATTGAACACAAAAATGCTTTAAACAGAATCTTTAGAAGCTGGGAGTTTAAACGTTTTGACAATTTTTAATTACATTTAAATACTTAAATCTGAGGGAAGGCTAAATTCTGTTTTCTGCTTCTCACAATTTCTGCTCAACTAGTAAGAGGATCAATTACTAAATATGTAATTTCTAGCTTATCCTAGAATGAAAATCCTACATTTTGCACTAAAAATAAATAGCTAAAGTAATTCCATAACCCTTTAAAAACTTGATTTTCAGCATATCATATTTGAGTAGGTTATTTGCAAACAGTTTTTTTAAAAAGATTAGCTTTGTAACAACTTACAGATAATGCTGATTTTAATTTCAGAACAATCATACAAATTTATTTAAAGAAAAAGCCAAAATTTAATGCCTATATGCAAAGAAAGCTTTATGACAAAGATCTAAAGTTAAATTATCACCAACTGGTTCACCTAGCAGGGGTGTCCTAATAGTATGTATTCAATGACATATTTAATGAGCATAATTTTCATGTTGCCTAACAGTTGTTCCTTACAAAAATACTATTATTAATATTATTACTACTACTTACCTATCATATGGCACTTATTGTAGTATGTTCAAATCTATAGCAATACTCACATGTAAAGTCTTTAATTACTGAATATATTACCAATAAGGCACAAAATTTAAAGAAATTGATATGGAAGTGACTATGGCTAGAGATACACTCACAACTTTATAATATTTACTCTGCTTCTTCTTTGAGGATAGAAGAGCAAAGAAGGATGCTTCTTCCCAAATGCTGACCAAATTTAAATGCATGTCTTTTATTAATGCAGATTTGAAAGAATGGTCACACTCTTCCCACACTTTCTTCACATATGAAGTGGCCTCTGTTTTACACAAAAGCAGACTGGCGTTGATGCTATTATACAAGATTACATCTGCATATTACTGTCCTGAAAATGTTTCAGTGTCTCTCCCACACATTAAGTTGTACAATTTAGGTGGCTGATGATAGTCCTGTCCATTCAGAAACTACTTCTTTTGCCTTTCTAACTATAACTCAAGATTCAGAGGCCAAAAAAAGGAAACAAAAAAATGATTAATGTAGATAAAAAATCTTTAAAAAATAAAACGTCTGCATGGCAAAACTGCTACAGGCAAAGGCTAAAGCAAAATGACAAAATGGAAAAAAATATTTATAACTCTAATCACATACAAGGAACTAATAACTAATATATAAAAAGTGTTCCAGGAACAAAGAAGAGAAAGATCAGCAACTTGGTAGCAAAATGAGCCAAGGATGAATAATCACAGTTAAAGAAATCCAAGTGGTTTTTTAAACATATGAAAAGATGCCCAATCAGACTCACAATGGGATAAATACAAATTAAAACTAACTCAGATACCATTTCTTGCCTATCAAGATGGCAAAAATCTAATAGACTGACAACACACTATTGGCACGGCTGTGAGAAACAATCACCCTCAATGCATATCCACTGCTTACATGACTGCAAAATGATACAGCCCCTAAGGAGGGGAATCTGGGAATATCTACCAACATCATAGGTGCCTGTACCCTTTGACCTAGCAATCTTACTCTGATAATCTCTCCTACAAGTACACTTAAATTTGTACAAAATTATAGATGTATAACTGGCCTAACAATTCTTGTAACAGCAAAAGAGTGGGCACAAATTAGATACATACCATGAGTGAATGAATTATGCTACTTCCAAACAATTAACTGCTATATCACAGTTACAGAAGAGAAGAAGAAGAACGAAAAAAAAAAAAAAGAAAGAAAAAATAATGAGAGCAATCTTATGGATCTATTATGAGAGATCTACGAAGTGAAAAAAATAAAAGTACAGTATATATACCAATTTAACTTCTGTGTAAATAGCATGCCATCCTTTGTGTAAGTACTATCTATTTTTTATTTAAGAAAAGAATATAAAAATATATTATTCTTTTTCTTATATTTTCATAAGAAACACTGGTTACACATAGGGAGAAAGGGAGAAGATGGAAATGAATAGGAGCAAGAGTTCTTGGTATGTATTTTTTAAAAGAATTTTATTTTTGATCCACTAACCTTTCCAAAAATTAAAATCAAAGGGCTGACTTGCCAGATATTAGTGGAAAAAACTATTACCTTAGCCCTCTTAAATCATTTGTAATATTGCCATCAATTATTTAATAGATGTTCCCAAACAGAATAATGAGATCACAAGTGCCATATCAATGCCTGTAAAGTAATTAAAAATATTACTTGGGAGCTTACTATAAGCAAGGCTTCTGGAATAAGACCAAGCTTCAAAACTTTAATGCCAATAAAACATGATAAGTTTATGTCTAGAAGCAGTATACTGTGTACATTGGAGGTGACCAATATTGTTCAATAAAAAATAGAAAGGGCTCACCACAGCTAACATCATATTCAATAGTGAAAGACTAAAATCTTTTCTTCTAAGATCAGGAACCAGGTAAGGATTTCCATTTTTTGTCACTTCTATTTAATATAGTACTGGAAGTCACAGACAGAGCAATTAAGCAAGAAAAAGAAATTAAAAGCATTTGAATTAGAAAGGAAGAAACAAAATTATCTCTGTAGATTATATGATCTACACCCTAATATTACACCAAAAAAAACTATTAGAATAAATGAATTGAGTATAGCTGCAGTATACAAAATCAACACAAAAAAATCAGTTGTATTTCTCTACGCTAATAATGAACAACCTGAAAAGGAAATTAAGAAAATAACCCTATTTATAATAGCACCAAAAGGAATAAAATATTTAGAAATAAACTCAACCAAGGAGTTTTAAGAATCGTATACTGAAACTACAAAACATTGTTGGAAAAATTAAAGATGACACAAATAAATGGAAAGACACCCCATGTTCATGGATTGAAAGATTTAATATTAAGATGCCAATACCGGGGCTTCCCTGGTGGTGCAGTGGTTAAGAATCCATCTGCCAATGCAGGGGACACGAGTTCAAGCCCTGGTCCGGGAAGATCCCACATGCCGTGGAGCAACCAAGCCTGTGCACCACAACTACTGAGCCTGCGCTCTAGAGCCCGCGAGCCACAACTACTGAGCCCACGCACCACAACTACTGAAGCCCGCGTGCCTAGGGCACGTGCTTCGCAACAAGAGAAGCCATGACAATGAGAAGCCTGTGCACCACAACGAAGAGTAGCCCCTGCTCGCTGCAACTAGAGAAAGCCCGCACGCAGCAACGAAGACCCAACACAGCCAAAAATAAATATGTAAAGTAAGTAAATTTTAAAAAATTAAAAATAAAAGATGTCAATACTACCCAAAGGGATATACAGGTTTAATTAAAATCCCAACAGCAATTTTTGCAGAAATAGAAAAATCTATCTTAAAATGCATATGGAATTTCAAGGGACCCCAAATAGCGACAACAATTTTGAAAAAGAACGAAGTTGGAAGTCTCACACTTCCCTGACTCAAAAAATTATTACAAAGCTACAGTAATCAAAAGTATAGTAGTGGCATGAAGACAGACATATAGACCAATGGATAGAATACAGAACCCAGAAATAAATCCTCACTTATAGTCAAATGATTTTCAACAGTGTGGCAAGACCATTCAATGGGAAAAGGACAGTCTTCTCAACAAATGGTGCTGGGAAAACTGGATATCTACAGGCAAAAAAGAATGAAGTTGGACCCTTCCATCATATTCAAAAATTAACTCAAAATAGATCAAAGACCTAAATATAGAATTAAAACTATAAAACTCTTTGAAAAAACCATAGGGGGAAAGCTTCACGACACTGGACTTGGCCATGATTTCTTGAGTATGACACCAGACAATAAAAGTAAACATAGGTAAATTGGACTACATCAAAATTTAAAAGTCTGTGCATCAAAAGAAACAGTCAACAGAGTGAAAAGGTAACCTACTGAATGGGAGAAAATATTTTTGAATCATATATCTGGTAACAGGTTAATAACAAGAACATATAAAGAACTCCTACAACTCAACAATAGCAAAAAAATAACCCGATTTTAAAATGAGCAAAGGACTTCAACAGACATTTCTCCAAAGATACACAAATGGCCAAAAAGCATATGAAAAGACGCTCAACATCACTAATCATTAGGGAAATACAAATCAAAACCACAATGAAATAACATTTCATACCCATTGAGATGGCTATCACCAAAAAAAAAAAAAAAAAAAAGTTTGGTGAAGATGCAGAGAAATTAGAACCCGTGTGCACTAATGGTAAAAATTAAAACGATACAGCCACTATAGAAAACACTATGGCAGTTCCTCAAAAAGTTAAAAATAGAATGACCATATGATCCAGCAATTTAACTCCTGGTTATATACCCCCCCAAAACTGAAAGTAGGGGTCTCAAAGAGATCCTTGTACACCCATGTTCATAGAAGCATTATTCACAGTACCTAAAACAGGGAAGTAACCCAAGTTTCCTTTGATAAATGAATGGATAAACAAACTGAGGTATATATATAAAATGCAACATTATTCAGCCTTAAAAAGGAAGGAAATTCTGACACATGCTACAACATGGATGAAATCTGAAGGCACTATGCTAAGTGGAATAAGTCACAAAAAAGACAAATATTATATGATTCTACTTATGTGAGGTATCAAAAGGAATCAAATTCATAGAGACAGAAAGCAGAATGGTGGCTGCCAGGAGCTTGGGGGAGGGGGATTAGCTTTGTTGCTTAACTGGTATAAAGTTTCAGTTTTACAAGATGAAAAGAGTTCTAGAGAATGGGTCCACAACAACGTGAATGTATTTAATACTACTGATCTGTACACTTTAAATAGTAAAGATGGCAAATTTTATGTTATGTATATTTCACTACAATTAAAAATAAAATGATTTTTAAAAGAGGAGAAAGCTGATAGAAGGCACTGCATTCAGTCAAGAGAAAAAGGAGTGATCAACCAAGAAGCATCACCTCTATAACCAAAACCTTACCAAGGAAGCAGAATGCATGAATTCTTAACAAGGAAGAAACAATCCAGAAGGGCAAAATATGATATCATGAAATACTCAGCAAGATGAGTTAGGCAAAAACATGATCTTAAGAATAAGTAAAAGACCTGAAGAATAAGTGGAATTTATTTTGGCAGGAGGGAAAGAAATAGTATTATAGGAAGGAGAAAAATAAAGGTAAAAACTATGGAAAATAAGAACATACGGAAAGAAATATTAAGATGACAGGTTCTACCTTACCATCTACAATAAAACTTTAATCAGTTCTTAACAAAAAAGTAGTATTTTTGAGAAACAGAGTAAATATCTTACTGATTTGTTTGAAATTGGTTTACAGGTAAACCCTAAGCGGGACGGGTTGGCATCTGACATGCATAAGAAAATACTTCAATTCAGACACAAAAATAAAAGGCCTAGAACTAAAAGAATTAACAGTAACACTAGAGAAGCAAGGCATCAATCAAAACAGTGTAAAGATAAGTGGAATACAAAGGATGGGAGAGAATAAGACAACCAATGGCTAAAATTTTCAAGTCTCTGAGACCAACAAAATCCATTCATTCAAAAATTACTTCTGAGCAATTACTATGTGCCTGGCATCCTTCTAGGCAGAGGATACATCAGTGAATAAGGCAGATGCGCTCCCTACTCCTATGGAGTTTACACTCTAGGAGAGGAGCATGATACACAAGCAATAATAAAGAAAAAACAGCTGACACTATCCAAAGGTTTTACACAAGACACAAAAGCAATTATCATTAAGGAAAAATGATAAATCTGACTTCATCAAAACTAAAACCTGTTCTTCAAAGGAAAATAAAAGGAAAGGAAAAGGAAAGATATAGACAAGGAGAAAGTAATCACAATGCATCTATTTGACACAAGAACTTGTATCTAAAACATATAAAGAACTTACAAATTGATATGAAGAAAACCAAAATTCTTAAAAATAGGCAAAATATATGTACAGACACTTCACAAAAGAAGAGAGAGTAATAGCTAATATGCACAACTAAAAGGTGCTCAAGGGCTCCCCTGGTGGCGCAGTGGTTGAGAGTCCGCCTGCCGATGCAGGGGACACGGGTTCGTGCCCTGGTCCAGGAAGATCCCACATGCCGCAGAGCGGCTGGGCCTATGAGCCATGGCCGCTGAGCCTGCACGTCCGGAGCCTGTGCTCCGCAACGGGAGAGGCCACAACAGTGAGAGGCCCGCATACCGCAAAAAAAAAAGGTGCTCAACACCATAAGACATCAGGGAAAAGCAAATGAAAACCACGATAAGGTACCACCACACATCCACTCGGATTGGCTTACATTTAAAAATCTGACATTACCACTGTTGGTGAGGATGGAGCACAAATGGAGCTATCAAACATTGTAGAAGGACATAAAACAGCACAACCACTTTGTAAAACCCTTTGGCAGTTACACACAAAGTGAAATCTAAAGAAACACTAACCATATGACCCAGCCATACCAATCCTAGTCAAGAGAAATGAAAACCTTTGTCCATTCAAAGACTTGTTCATGAATGTTCATGGCAGCTCTATAGTTAAAAACTGGAAACAACCCAAATGTCCATTAACAGGTAAATGGATAAACAAATTATTGTATGTTTATATTTTGTACCAACTATCAAATTAAGTACAACATACTCAGCAATACACAGGAATTAACTATGATACATGCACAACGTGTACTTAGGAACTGTTATCAACAACCTTTAACTACAAGTGGAACCAGACTTAGATTGAAAATGAGATAGCAGTGAGCTAAGCAAAGAGTCAGAAAGAACAAGTTCCATAAACACTGTAAAAGACACTGAATCAAATCAATCCTAAAACCTGACCTACCCCTACACAGAGCAGTTATGAGCCAATAAACTTCTTACTGTTTAAGCAAGTTGAGTCAGGTTGTATTATTTGCAATCAAATGAATCATAGATGATATGATGTAGCTCATACGTAATGATTTCAATATTCCCCACTAAACAGTATGAAAATTTAACTAAGGATAAGAACTCATGGCAAAGAAAATGACAGGAATTCATGAAAAAAATTAATTGACTGGAATAACCATTGTGACTAAGTTACTAAAAAATATAAAAGCAGTAAGAAGTATAGGTGGAGTTGAAAAAACACAAATACTAGAGGTTAAAATGACTCTTCCAGAAATTCCCCATAAGATGAAAGGCTCACTGGACCCTCTCAAATGTATAAAGCACCATCGGTTACTTCTCCCCCTTGGCAAGTTGCTCAATAACAAAAATGTTCACTACCAGCAAAGCTCTGGCAATAACTTCCTTCCAGGTTTCCTTTAGTCATAAAGAGAGAGAAGAGAAATGGCAGTTGAGAGGTTAACAAGAAAAGAGAGGAACTTAACATTTTATGAATTGCTATTTTCCAAGATGCCTTCTTGGACAATTTACATATATCATCTCAATCCATATAACTTTCTCAATGACCAAAGTAAACAGTATCATCTCCAATTTATATATAAGGAAATCAAGTCTTCAAGAAGTTTAAATTTTAAGTGCTTAGGGCTTCCGTGGTGGCGCAGTGGTTAAGAATCCGCCTGCCAATGCAGGGGACACGGGTTCAAGCCCTGGTCCGGGAAGATCCCACATGCCGTGGAGCAACTAAGCCCGTGAACCACAACTACTGAGCCTGAACTCTAGAGCCCGCAAACCACAACTACTGAAGCCCACACGCTGCAACTACTGAAGCCCGCGTGCCTAGAGCCTGTGCTCCGCAACGAGAAGCCACTGCAATGAGAAGTTCGTGTACCACAACAAAGGGTAACCCCCACTCGCCGCAACTAAAGAAAGCTCATGCAGCAACAAAGACCCAATGCAGACAAAAATAAATAAATAAATAAATAAATAAATAAATAAAAATAAAGATCCCTTAAAAAAAAATTAAGTGCTTAAGAAGAAATCCACAACTTGTGAACTGGTAATTGGTAATTCTGGAATTGAAATCTCTACCTGTCAGATACAAAAGCTACCTTTCCTCAACCTCTTGATGAGAATAAGCATCAAGATGTCACTGTGTGTCCCTTTGTCTGACCTGTCCCACAGGAAAGCGTCAGTTACTTCTCACAAGAAAAGTACGTCCCTTAATGATATGACAGAGCACAGAGAATCAAAGATTTTTTTAAAGCATCTTGTTTATTCTTATCTCTGCCTCTAAGTGTAAAACTATTTGATGTTCTCAGAAAACTCCAGCAGCAGACATGGTCACTATTTAAAAGAAAAACAAAAACACCTGGAATGGAGATGAAGGACAGTATGTAGCAAAGACATGTTTCTTGGTTTTGTGAGAATTATCAACAAGATATCATAAAAAGGGTACATATAAAAATATATTCTTTTGATAGAAAACCATTGAAATTTATGGCTATTATCATTTCTAATGGGGAAAAAAAAAAGGAAAGAGCCTAAGTATTCACCAATAATGACATCTGTAGAACAGAATATGTGGTACAGTTTTTAAAATAAAAACATATGTCCTCAAAAAACTAAACACAGAACTACCATATGATCCAGCAAATCCACTGCTAGGTGTATATCCAAAGAAAACAGAAACACTAATTTGAGAAGACACATGCTGTTCACAGTATTATTATTATTATTATTATTATTTTTGCGGTACACGGGCCTCTCACTGTTGTGGCCTCTCCCGTTGCGGAGCACAGGCTCCAGACACGCAGGCTCAGAGGCCATGGCTCACGGGCCCAGCCACTCCGCGGCATGTGGGATCTTCCTGGACTGGGGCACGAACCCATGTCCCCTGCATTGGCAGGCGGACTCTCAACCACTGCGCCACCAGGGAAGCCCCACAGCAGCATTACTTTAAATAGCCAAGATATGGAAGCAATCTACGTGTCCATCAACAGATGAATGGATAAAGAAGATGTGGTAGGTATGTATATGTATACACACACGCGCGCACACACACATGCACACGCATACACACACGCGTGCACACACACAATGGAATATTACTCAGCCATAAAAAAGAATGAAATTCTGCCATTTGCAACAACATGGATGGTCTTAGAGGGGGGTATTATGCTTGGTGAAATAAGATGGAGAAAGACAAATACCCTCTGTTATCACTTACATGTGGAATCTAAAAAATAAAACATGCATAAAACAAAACAGAAATGATTCACAAATATAATGAATAAACTAGTGGTTAGCAGTGTGGAGAGGGTGGGGGTGGAGGGGGCTGGATAGAGGTATGGGATTTTGAGATACAAACTACTATGCATAGAATAAATGAGCAACAAGAGCATATTGTACAGCACAGGGAAATATAGCCATTATTTTGTAATAACTTTAAATGCAGTACATCAAGAAAAAAAATACTGAATCACTATGTTATACACCTGAAACTAATACTGCAAATCCACTATACTTCAATTTAAAATTTTTAAATAAAAAAGTTTAAAGAAATAATAAAAAATAAAAACATATGCACACATATTTGTATGTGCATTAAAAGTTTTCTGAAAATAATCACCACAGGGATTAACAGGAAGTTCTCACTTTTCACTTTCTACTTTTCTATACTATTAGAATTTTGTAAACATGCATAAGGATTTTTTATGACAGCAAGGGTTATTTAAGCCTCTTTTCTTATATTTCTTAGTATTTTATAAAATCCTCCCCAAAATTCTTTGAACTATGGTTAGCTTTCAATATTATTAACAGAGTGACAGATAAATGACTAAAGAAAAATATCTTACTATTCCCTTAACATGAGACTACCACTTTTACATAAACTGCCTGAGGTAATATTTTTATTCATTCCTCAAAGAGAAAATCACCTCACGGGCACTTGCCCAAAGTCACTCAACTAAGATACAGAAGCCCTATGTAAACCTATATCTTCCTAATTCAAGCCTCAAAGCGCTCTCCATTATATCATAATTGCCTATTCAAAGAAGATGGTGTTTTAAAGTTAAAATAAGCTTATATAAGTACTTCGGTTTGTATTCAGGTATACCCCTCCTCTTTCCAAAAAGGAATTGAGACAGTTCATGAAAATTCACCCTACAGGAGAAAAACAAGTAGAAAATGAGGCAAGGGAAAATAAGGGTTAAAAAGAAAAGTTATTCTATAGTAAAGAGAGAAATTCTGAGTGCTTTTAGATGAATTACTAGTATTTTTCTTGATTTCTAAGATGCCAAAGAAAAGAGGGAAAACAGACCACAACATATTTTTTAAAAATTCACAGGCCTTCCCTGGTGGCACAGTGGTTAAGAATCCGCCTACCAATGCAGGGGACACGGGTTCGATCCCTGGTCCAGGAAGACCCCACATGCCACAGAGCAACTAAGCCCGTGTGCCACAACTACTGAGCCTGCGCTCTAGAGCCCGTGAGGCACAACTACTGAGCCCGCATGCTGCAACCACTGAAGCCCACGAGCCTAGAGCCCGTGCTCCACAACAAGAGAAGCCACTGCAATGAGGAAGCCTGCACACTGCAACGAAGAGTAGCCTTGCTCACCACAACTAGAGAAAGCCCGTACGCAACAATGAAGACCCAACACAGCCAAAAATAAATAAATAAAATAAATATATATTTTTTTAATTCACAGTAGTTAAAATAATAAAGGAAAGCAATTGCTCAGAAGTCTAGCTTTCCCCTTTGCTGTACACCTGGAACTAACACAACACTAAATCAACTATACCCCAGTAAAAATTTTAAAAATAAATAAAATAAAATTCATAACATAACAAAAAAAAAGAAGTCTAGCTTTCTCCAGTACCAAGTCCAGAGGGAATATATAACTGAGGGCTCTCATGAGGTAGAACTCTGTGTGATATAGATGACAATCTCCTTATAAATATCCTAATAATAATTAAAACATTAAACCAACGGAATGCGGGGGTGGGATGAATTGGGAGATTGGGACTGACATATATACACTATTATGTAGAAGACAGATAACTAATAAGAACCTATTTTATAGCACAGGGAACTCTACTCAGTGCTCTGTGGTGACTTAAATGGGAAGGAAATCTAAAAAAGAGTGGATATATGTATACGTATGACTGATTCACTTTGCTATACAGCAAGAAACTAACACAACACTGTAAAGCAACTATACTCTAATAAAAGTTAATTTAAAAAATAATGAGAAAAAGAGCCCAATGGAATAATGCCAAAACTCAATTCATTAGATGTAATTCTTCAATTATTGTTACCCATATACTACTCAAGTACTACTATGGCTCAATGGAACAAATCTATCTTTAACAGCAAAGTGTCTTCATAAAAAAACTAACAGAACAAGTCACTGTAATGAATATAGCATGTTTTATACATAATAACTCCTTTAATTTTAATCTTCAAAATGTTTCACCTTAATTAGGTAACTAACTTAGAGGTTATCATCATTAGCAAATAAAATATTATCTAGATATCATTATTTTCAAATTCTTACTATTAAAATGTAGTTTTCAATATAAGAAAGGCTAAGAGTCCAGGCTCTAAAGCAATGGCTTTGACAGGGGGATGTTACTGTCCCCCTCCCAGTGGGCTCTTACATAAGTAAATACAAGATGGAAAGAAATTGCTCATGTTAATTGAGTTACTTTATTGTAAGTGGGCTGGCATGACCCAAGAAAAATTGGCTCTAGAAGCATATGTGGTTAGTACTCAATGGTTAATGAATGAATCAGTGAATGGTAGGAGATAGGACTTATGGAAAATAATTAATTGATCCATGTAGCTAATAACCATGAAGGAGCCAAGGAAAACATATTTTCCAGAATTATATGACTTGTAATGACAGCACCATTAATTTCCAAGCTTTCAATATCATTTTCTAGGGTATAAAATGTCATTCCACCCTCTAACCTTTGCCTCTATAAACTTAGCTTCTATTCTCCCAAATATCATAAATCAATGTATTTAATAATTTATTTCCATCAAATTATCTAAATGACCGGTCTACACTGAGAAAAACCAAGAAAGTATACCATTATATCTTTATAAAGCTATTTGACATTTCTAAGAAGGATGCAAGGGATTTACTGCTTTGCATCTTCAGGTAGGCCTCACATTACAAAACACTGAATAAACCTCAATGGAATGAACTACGTGCAGCTTCTCAAACTACAACCCTAAACACTTTATGCCAACTGTATCTGTCACTCAAGCAATCTCACTAAGATACATTTTTGAGAGCAAAGACAAATCAACACTCCACATGGACCTCTTAGACTCCTTCATAAGGCAAAGAAGCATAATCCATCAATAAAGAAAGAGGAAAAAATCTCCCTCTTAAATTCAAATTACATTAATCTGAAATCACTTCACCACCTTATATTATTTTGTATATATGGATACAAATATATATTACATGTATGTGTAAACATACATATACACCCACATGTGAGCTCTCCATTTAGACTGAAAATCTCCTAAAAATGGAGATTGGTTCAAAAATTTACTCTATATTCCACATTCTTGTAAATATGATCAATCATAACTTGTTCAAAGGAAAAAATCTGTGTCAATCAAAGTTGAAATGTGCTAATTTGATCTCCAATAATATTTTATTAGTTAGCTCACTCAACATTTACATATCATTAACCATTCTGAGTACTGACTAGTCCTAGGTATAATCAACCACATTTCCAAAGGATTCGCAGAAACAAAAAGGCATATTTTTTTTATACTACATGTTAGAAAACAGCAACTGGAGAAAAATCCACCTACAGTTAAGAAAATATTTTGTTTGATTTGATTTCACCAAAACTTGTGTATCAGACCAGTACTGAATTACTGACCAATGTGATTAAGCTGGAAAAAAAAAAAAAGGACTCTCATTTGTCTACAAATTAGTAGCTCTAAAATCACAGGAAGTCTTAAAATCAACATAAATATTTAATGTGGTTTCCCCCCCAAAGAAGTTGTTGTTAAATCATAGTACATCTAGAAACCAAAGAAATATCGTACGATCATCTTATCCTTATGAAAGATGACAATGGTTGGATTTATTAAATTACTAGTGATACTCCAAGCTGATAAGTAAAACAAAAAGGTCACTTGGTAAGGTTAAAATTCACTTAACTCCATACCAAACAAGTGATTAGTTAGATATTCCTGACCAGCTACCCTTACCACCTAAAAGAGTTAACTTTTCTAACCTGTAAATCAATTCACAGGAATTGCTACAACTGCAGCAAACCAAAACTAAGCAAAGACCTAATTTGGCATATCTATGAATACAATTTATAAATGGAAGGTGCAAAATGCAAGGGACCAATATGTAGTTATTGTACCTGCAATCAAAAGATCTAAAAAGAAGGGCCTCCCTGGTGGCGCAAGTGGTTGAGAGTCCGCCTGCCGATGCAGGGGATACGGGTTCGTGCCCCGGTCTGGGAGGATCCCATATGCCGCAGAGCGGCTGGGCCCGTGAGCCGTGGCCGCTGGGCCTGCGCGTCCAGAGCCTGCGCGTCCGGAGCCTGTGCTCCGCAACGGGGGAGGCCACAACAGTGAGAGGCCCGCATACCGCAAAAAAAAAAAAAAAAAAAAAAAAAAAGATCTAAAAAGAACATGAAAATGCAACAGAGAATATCTTAAAAGTTAGATTTAAATAGTATCAAGTTTAAGATCAGAAACATACTTTCCTTACATTAATTTACTAAATTATACCACGCTTAACTAATATGTTAAAATACCTGCTAAAGCACTACATTTATAGTTCATCAATGACCTCTTTAAAAATTTATTTGATTAAAAACAAGTAAAAACTAAACAATTTATTGTTTAGGCAAATATACATAGGTAACAAATTGGGGAAAATGATAAACATAAAATTTAGGATAGTGGTTACTTCTAATTACCTCTGAAAGGGAGTCAGAGATGAGAGAAGTAAAGAATACAGAGGTAGATGAAAGTTACTGGAAATACTCTAATTCTTGGTTTAGATAGGAGGTTCTTGAGTGAATGTTAAATAATTTTTAGATAAACTGACTTTCATAAGACAATAAGATCATGCATGGACCAATTAGGATAGTATGCCATGAACCAAAGATTATGACTAGTAAAATTTTATGCTGGTGAAGTCCATTTTGAAAAATTGACATTTACTTTAAAAATTTACCTTTCACAAATGTTTCTTCCTAACATTAATATTAAAATATCAGCAAACTCAACTCCTTTTATCAAATATTCAGACTGAAGGACAGACTGGAGGAATGCCCTCAGACAACCAAGAGCCAAACCAAAATCATTCTCCTTAAATCAGAGGAATATTATCATATTGGTTTCAATTTTCAGTCCTTCAAAGGCAGTTCGGGGCAAACATGTGAAAAAAATGATCAGAAACAAAAAAAAGAGTCTAACTGTATTTAGATTGTGTATTGAATCTGTATTAAGATTTCTTAAATTTTAAAAAGCTTCAAAAATAGATATAGAATCTTAATTTACAAAACATTTTATTTCAAATAAAATTAATCAAATAAAAAATTAGGACACCTGACTCAATGCCAACATTAGAATTCCTAAGTCAAACTACTTAAAAAGGAGACCCTGAACGCTTTATGTAATAAGTTTATCTAAAAGCCAAATCAGAAATATCACTATTTATAGGTATGCTCAAATATATTATTCTGAAATTGCTCAAGCATAAAATGTATTTATAGATAACAGTAGTCTAGAAGCCAAATATTAATTTAATGTAAAGGTAATACAACATAATATATATTGTTTTATATTCTTTTATATATCTAAACGTATAAAGGAAGACTTACGTTACTTAATTATCAAAAATAAACAAATATGAGACTTTTGGCAAAGATGAACAAATTATGAGATTAAAAATCACTTTTAAAAGGCTGCCCCACTAAGATTCTTTATTCGTCTTACTGGAAAATCAGTATTTTCACATCAATTCTTATGTGAGGGCAAATGACTGTTAACTATGAGCCTGAATGAAATTCGGTAGTATTTAAAATACCAAAAGTTAAGACACTGAAATCTAGTAGCAGTCAAATCTTTGCTCTTAATGTAAAGGAAAATACCATAATTAAAAATTTTAGAAATATGCCTCAGTTGTCAATTTATCCACACAGAAAGCTAATGAAAGATAAAAATACCATCCTTGTTCTAGACTTTAGTCACATACCTCTAAAGATGAAAGGGCAGAGAAAAGAACCACACATACAAAAACCCAATGAGATTGTCTCAAATTGTCTCAAATTTTCTTTCAGCTGACTTAGAAAGGGTTACCTTAAGAGAAAATACAATAATCATTTACAATAATAACACAATAACAATTTTCCCACTTAGGGGTTAAGAGTTATTTCAAATTTTTTGAAATTAGTGAGGTTACTTCCAAAATTTTACCACTGAAGGGTCCTACTATGTGTCAAGCTTAGCACTCTCCACTTTGTTACCCACCATTATAATTATATAAATGTTCTAATTAGTTATAGTTAAGATGCTTGAAAGAAAGAGTTTGGTGACTTCCAAGCCTGTAGTATACTGTATTGAAACTTGCTTGTTCATTAGTACTATCTCTAAATATATATTGATAACAAAGTAAGTATGGTTAAGTCTTTATATTTTTTTCAACAGAGAATGACTCTATAACCTCTAGATAATTAAAGTAAAAAATTTAAACACCCAAACTGCTCAAGAACTAGGAAGTAAAAATCTGTACTCCAGTTAAGCTTCCATTCTGACTTCTAATTCACTGTACATCAAAGAAAATCAACTTGTCCTGACACATAAGGACTATTCCCTTCAGTGATCAGGCAGGTGTTGAGGCCAGAAAGAGAGCCTATTTTCCACAGCCCTTTACCTTGTTTGATCACTGGTTACTTTTGATCTGACACTGCCCTCTCTCTAGTAATGACTTCCCCCTCATAGACCCTACCTCACAACTGTCAGAAAGAATAAAGGGCATCAAACTGAGACCTGACAACGCCTATGGGCCATGCGATGGGCTGCCAACTGAATGCTCCCCAGCTCCCACAATTTCTAATTCAGTTTCTTTTGTTCTGGTAGGTACAGGGTTAGGGTACCAATGACAGCAGAAAGGATTATGCACCAACTGTGAAACCAAGCCTTCTTGAATGTGTATCTTTTATCTCTGCTTCTTCATCTTCTTAAATGCTGCAAACTTCATGGTGGTTACTATGAAATACATATTCAACAAGTGCAATAGAAAGGTTGTTTAAATCCTTTTCCAGAAGAAAACAAAGGACACAATGTATTGTAATTCAACTATAAAGCTTTAAGGAAAAAGTTTCAAACCCATGGTGTGAGATTATTAAAGGCCAACTGTCAAAGAGCATGTTAATTGTAAATGAAAGACAAAAGTTTTACGAGGACCACTACTTAGTGCCATACACCATCTAAAATGGAAAGGTCCTCTAAAACAATGCACATATTCAGAAGAGGCAATCATTTCAATTGTTAAATTATAGATTCTCACACTAATTTGGTACTAACCAGTACTGAAAATAAGTTCCTCTAGTCCTGTTTAAAAAAGGTGGTGAGTGTATGTAATCTTTTTTTTAAAAAAGGCATTAGTAACCATCACTTTAAAATGTTAAAATTTTTTAAATTTGGCCAAATATCATTTTGACACCATTTTACTTATAATTTTTCAACTTTCATTAGAATATTGCATGAGTCCTTGTATATTCATTAATAAATAACCTTCTACACACACACACACACACACACACACACACACACACACACACACACACACTGGTGGAGAGCTCTTTATCAGTCATGCAATAAAAGGATTTGTAGGAAGCAGGTTTAGAGGCCTTCTAGGATCACTTTCAAGGCTAAGTTACTCTTTTTTTTTTTTTTAAGAAAGGAGGGTCAGAAGAAGGAAGTACATGATCAATAATATAGCCATGCAAGTTTAATGTACCTTTAATACTATAATGCATAAAAACAAATAACTAACTTTAGACATCGACAAATACAGAATCTCAAAGGTGAGAGGGAAGCATTAAGGTGATCACAAGTTGACTCTAATGACTGGAGAAGTTAGTTTCTACAACAGCTAAAGAAAGATATGCCTTGATGGACAGAAAGGAGAAAGGCTCTCACATCTGAGAACTAACCTGTGACACTGGGGAAATCCATACACTAGACTGATAATGATTAACCCCTATGAAAAAGACTATATGTGAAATACCTCCTATTCTAAGACTGATCAGTAATCAACACCATTATACTCTTAAAAAAAAAAAAACCCTGTCTTGACTCTGTAATCTAAAAGTATCATAATATAAAGTATATTATAAACATGTGATTGTTTTAAATAGACTTTAATATATGAAAACATGATGCCTACATACACACTTGGACTGACTGTATAGAAGAAAATCATCTAGGTATACTAGAAAAAGCACTTCTAGATTGAAAAAACAAAACTTAATCCAAGGTTAAACAATTCAGTAGGCTGACCCAATACTTGCCCATTTTTTTCCTAAAGTTTTCCAAATGCCACTTAATTGTCCAAGACAATGAAGAAATAAACTGTATTATTCTAATAAGATACCTAGTTATGCTTCCTTTGGGGTATTCTTTTCCTAATTTTTGATTCTACAAAACCATTAGGACATATTAAAGAACAAAAAGATAATAAAATAAATGGAACCAATTTATGATATTTAAAACTAACAATTTTATATAAAGTATTAAAAAAACTGTCAGTGTAATTTCTGCATGTTATATCATGCTCAAAGCAAGCAATGTCAATGTTCTGACTACATTTACTGCCAGGTATGCTTGATGCATTTTCTGGGTACCAAGCAATCAAGATATGTATCAAATATATTTAATTTATCTCTTTCTAATGTGCAACAATAAAAGCAAGCTCTTCTAAACAAACTCAAACATAGAGGCAATTTGTTAACTTTCACCTTTTTAAGAATCAAGTGATGAAATATGACAAAAGAAAAAGGACTACAATTCTTAGCAAGCTTAAGAGATTTTTGTTAGGGTTTTCTGAAAGCAAAAGAAGGAAAATGAACTGGGAGAAGCACTGAAACAATTCAAATATCCTCAATGGAATGTAAACCAAGAAATGAAAATATCTACCAGGTAATCTGCAATAAAAAGAACTTTAAAGCCACAAGCTTCAACATTCACTCTTTTTTGTTTGTTTTGGCTGCATTGGGTCTTCGTTGCTGCGCGTGGGCTTTTTTTCTAGTTGCAGCAAGCGGGGGCTTCTCATTGCTGTGGCTTCTCCTGTTGCGGAGCACGGGCTCTAGGTGCGTGGGCTTTAGTAGTTGTGGCACATGGGCTCTACAGTGCGGGCTCAGTAGTTGTGGCCCATGGGCTTAGTCGCTCCCCGGCATGTGAGGTCTTCCTGCACCAGGGCTCGAACCCGTGTCCGCTGCATTGGTGGCAGATTCTTAACCACTGAGCCACCAGGGAAGCCCTCAACATTCACTTTAAAAAAATCATTTCTTAAAAACTACTTAATTCTTGAAGAGGACATACTTATTTGGGATTTTACTTCCTCAAACTATGACTGCCATTCTTCTGGTAAGAACACTAATGAAGAATCACTTCACACTGCTATAGAATGAAACATATTTCATCAATTCCGTTGTTAATAAAAATTGACACTTGTATACTAAAAGCTGTATTGTATGTACATATCAAAGTATAAATAATCATACTTAAAGTTACTGACATGTGCCTCATTAAAAATATTAATTTTTAATAGTTTTCTTTTTGGCACAAAAAGAATTTTTCCCAGGACAAAACCAAAAGGATTTGAGGATAAATGGTTCATCTTAATTAACAGTCCTTTTCAGAAAATTTATAATTTTTATGTAAAAAAAGATTAATTTTTAACCATTTAGTCAAAACATTGACAAATACAGTCAGTTACTAACTACAAGTTTACAAAAAAGACAATCTCATCCCCATTTTCAAGGAGCTTACATGACTAAACTGAAGCCTTGAAACCTACAACAAATTATCAATGGATTAATAAGAAAAAATAAAGGAAGCTGATAGAATATTGGAAAGTAATAAATGGGGAAGAATTCTTAAAGAATATTTGACCAAAAAAAAATATTTACCTCAGCTTGAACACATACTGTAAGAAAGCAAGATGACAAGAGAAAATGAAGACTAAGTGGACAAGTTAAGAACGTAATGAGAACAGAGACAAATAACTGCAGAAATCTTTGTAGTTAGCCACTAGAGATTCTTGAAATGATAAAAACAGTATTTTAGCAAGAGTATTTCTGTGTTGTGGATGTGAAAAAATAAAAAGTCGATCTTTAGAAATGTCTTAGGTCATGACTGAATTCAGTGGAATACAATATACCATCATCTTTCACACTGTTTTCCGTTAAGTTCTTTACTCATAAGCTTATAACACTTGTAGTTTATAAAATGTATAATAGATTACACAATGGAACTGACTACATTTATGCATTATGAAAAAAATACTTAATATATCAGTGAAGAGGGGTACATACATATACGTGTGTATGTGCATAAAATTGTGTCCTGCAATAACTTAAAATATATGAAATATCAAACTACTCGTAAGTATCTTCAAATATTTAAAGTTAACATTAACCTAGTAAATAGATATGGAATTATATTTTGATTCCCATTCAGAGGATCTACAAATCACGGCGCCACCTAATTCTACCATGTTCTCAGAGGAGTTAAAACAAAAAGCTAGCATTAAATGATGAAAATATTGATAATTTTATAATCTGTAGGCATTCATGTGGGCATTTAAACAACAATGAATATAAATATATACCTTCCTCTTTATTTTCTCAAAGATATATATTCAATAAGAAGAAAATAAAAGATAAGAATAATCACCCAGATACAGCTCAATTAGAAGGACTCTGATATATAACTATTTTTCTTTGGATTACAAATTCTCAATATATTCATTTATGTATCGTATTATAGTGAATGATAAATACCTAGATTTTATGCTTAAATCAAAAATAGTCAATAAAAACCTGGCAATAGACACTACAAATTTTCTACCCCCAAGAACTCTCCATAACTCATTTCTATCATATTTTAGAAACCAAAAATAGTGAAATAGAGGATCCATTAAAGAAAAGTACTGTATTGATCTTTTCTACAACCTAAATTTTATGTGGCTCCACAAAATAAGAAGCGATAGGAGGGTTAAAAAAAATAATATCAAAAAAGTACAGATTTCATCTGGCCTCAAATTATCAGCTACTAAAAACCAGAAGGTACAGTCCAAGGGAAAGATTTTACCCTAACACTCTCATCTGAGCAACTTTGTCTTTAGATCTTTAATAAGAACTTGAAGAAAGACAATATAGGTAATATGAATAAGCAAAATCTGCAGCAGGAATAGGAACAGTAGTCACCACACAGGATGCCTAGATGCACTTTCATGACAATGTATCTTTCTGATAATAACGACAAGAAAATGCTTGAAAGGAAGCATCTTATCAACTGGTAACCAGATTCAACTATAGTTTGTAAAAGATATTCAGAAAGGCACATCTTAAAAAAAAAAGAGAGAAAAAGAAAAAGAGAAATTCTTCTCCCCTTAAGCCTAATCACTAAAACATTAGATGGGATTAAGTCTTGGATATCCTAAGACCCTAACACCTCTGTGATAGGTAGATGAAGAAAAATATAAGCCAAAACTTCTCTCTAGATCCAAGCAATACATCTCACTTGTTGACTGACAGTCTAGAAAGGCAGTTGAAGAATGTGTGCTCATAAATGACAGGCTTAATGTACTCCCAGCATTCCACTGCCATCTAAGGTTATAAAGTTTCTATATGCTAAGTCTAATGACTTGGCTCTTTATCTCAACCCACTATCAACTGTTACCAACACTTGAGCACAGAGACTGAGACAGCACTTTCATGTTTATATCTGAAAGATAATTTGATTTGCTCCAAAACTCTTTGTGATTTTTTTAATATGCACTCCTAAAAGAAGTAAACAAAAATTACATTTTAATAAAAGGATCTAGGGGCTTCCCTGGTGGCACAGTGGTTAAGAATCCGCCTGCCAATGCAGGCGGACACAGGTTCGAGCCCTGGTCCGGGAAGATCCCACATGCTGCAAAGCAACTAAGCCTGTGAGCCACAACTACTGAGCCTGCACTCTAGAGCCCACGAGCCACAACTACTGAGCCCAAGCGCCACATCTATGAAGCCCGTGCACTCTAGAGCCCGTGCTCTGCAACAAGAGTAGCCACCACAATGAGAAGCCCGTGTACCTCAACAAAGAGTAGCCTCTGCTTGCCGCAACTAGAGAAAGCCTGTGCGCAGCAATGAAGACCCAATACAGCCAAAAATAATAAATAAATAAATAAAAATTTATTTTAAAAAAAGGATCTAAACTACAGACTATATAAGTGGAAAATAACACCAGCAAAAGAACCGCAACACTAGGAATAACCTACCAACTATAAATTTTAAACCCAAAACAAATTGGGTATTTTTAGTAATCTAGAATTTGATCCAGAAAAATTTTTTTAAGAATATGTAAATACTATTTAGAGTCTCCTATTTTTAGCTATAATAAATTCTGCATTATCAACACTGGAATATCTGTATCAGAGTTTTTAATACTAGGCTAGCTTCCTCCTGCAATCCTGTTTGCATCTGAGCAACTCCTACCATCAGTTGATGGGCTCCCAAAATTTGTGAACTAATTTTAGTATTACTAAATTAATATAATGTTAAATAAATATGCTGGCTAAAAAAAATAATGCATTCCAAAGAAAAATTATTTGGATACTATCAAAATCACTGCTTGCTCTCTACCAAACTGGTTCACAGGGGAAGAAAAATATACATACACACATACATACTCATTCTTTATGGTTTCCTATGCCTTTCAAATGATGGAATACAATTCTGTCATGCTCTTATCAAGATACCTGATAGATAAAAAAGATACCCACAGGAGAAAAATAGAAAATAGGAAAACAGATTAAAAAGAGAGACAGTAAGCTCTAACAAAGAATATATAACGAATAAAAATGTATTTATTCTTTAGACTGAAAAATCTGCCAAATAACATTTTAACTTTTTTTTCAAGTGGATCTTTCAAATATCACTGAACAAAATAAAACCAATTTTATTAATCATAAGAATGTACAAGTCAATGTAATTCAGACAAGAATAGAAATTATACTCTAGTTGATCAAACTCCATATTGTTAAAAAAAATATATTGTCCCAGAAAATACTCCTTGAGAACATTAATGACTCTGGCTAGATAAATTTGATACATGAAGAATGGCATCATTAATATAGTAACTAGCTCAAAGAAACTTACTTATTTGAAAAGTCAGAAAACCACTGACTCTGCAACTTTAACCTATTTTTCAAGCTTTTATTTATATGCTTAAATCCACCTTCTTTTTAAAGCATGTTCCCAAAATACTGGAAGAAATATGTTTTTAAAAGTATGTTTAATTCAGCAGTAGGCCATCTGTCACTAAACCAACATTTATTGAATGACTATTATGTGTCAACACGCGGGTGGATGGGCTAAAAAGATAACTAGATACTCTCCACCCTCAAAAGAGTTGACAATCCATCAGCAAGATACAGCTGTAAACCATAATTACAGTTATTCATGGAGAGCAATTTGACATTATCTAGCAAAAATTTCAAAATGTACCCATCCTTGCTCCCTTTAATTACATTTCTAGAATAGATCCTAGAGAAATTCTCACAGATAAGCACAGAGACTTGCACAAAGATTTTACTGCAACACTGCCTATAATAGCAAAACAACAGAAGCAATATAAGTGTCCCTCAATATAAAATGGATAAACAGGAGATATATACATATATAGGATACTAAAAGTTTAAAAGAATGAATTACATATTCATTACGGCTAAATATCAAAACAACTTAAAAGTAAAAATGCAAACTATAGATTGACATACTTTGTGAGACCAGATTTTAACCATATAATATCAGATATAAACTATTTGGGACCACATACTGAACAATATTATATTGTTGTTCATGGTATCCATTATGTCTGTTAAAGCAGTTGTTTTTTTAAGCATTTTAGATCATCACAGTAGTTGCCTCTAGAAAGAGATAGTGGAATAACATGGGATGCAAGACAAGAGACTTAAAGTTTATTTGCTTTATTAATTCAAGAAGAAGAAACAAATTTAACAAAATGTTAACAACTGTCGATGCCTAGGTGATGGGCATATATATGTTATTACTCTTTTCAGTATTCCAAATTTTTTTAATTTCCTAAAATTAAAAAAAAATACAAGACCGAAAAATTTGATCACCTCTCACATTTGAAATCCCAAGTATAATCCCAATTACCAAGAGAAATATAAATTTCTTAGCATGACACTCAAGAAACTTAACAACCTGGTCCCCACCTTCCTTTAGAGACCCAACTATGAACACTTCGCCCACCAGCCTGATATAATCCTAATCTTACTTTAACACCCACCACTTATTAAACATTCCACATATCTTCCTGATGCCTTATCTTTGTTAATGATATCACTTTCCTCAAAAAAATGTTTGCTTGCATCACAATTGCCACATCACTATATATCATTCAAGATCCAGTTATAAATGTCACCTACTATTTATAGGATTTCCTGATTCCTCCCTAATCTCTCACACAAGTAACTATTTTGCGATTGGCATTTCCATAGCACTTATCACTAGAAAAGGATATTCTTTCTTTGGCAATATAACTCTTTTTAAATTCCTTAACACTTCTCATAGTGCCTGGCACATAGTAGGTATTCAAATGTTAATTCCACTGAAACATCTGAAACAGTGTTAAGGAACAGAGTAGAAAGTTACCAGTTCATTAATCCATTAAAATTTCTATTAAATACATCGAACAAAAATGAAATGGTATTTAGCTTCTGAATCCAAGTATCACAAAAAACACAATATTATGTTTCTGCCAAGTAAAAAATTTTGCATAATGAGTGCAATTCTACAAAAGTTCATTAGGTTCACATTTATACAGTATTAAAACCAACATTAAATACTATCCTGAAGACAGTTTTCCTCTTTGGTAATTTTACTAATTTTCCTAGAAAAGATTTCAGTGTATCTCCATTGGTACTAGCAGCTTCCCCTAAAATCAGTTATCATCCTTCTGCTCATGCTAATAGCTAATTTCCTCCTCTGATGTCTCACAACACCTGACCGTTAAGTGTTTTAATGGGGATAATGCCTTTCGGAAATTATTGCTTGGTTCAAAGGCATATATGGATTAGCTCCACCTGTGATGTATCCATGCAATCAAAGGTCTTGAGGACAAACTTTTGAGAATCCAACAGATCTGGGTTAGAATCTTGACTCTGATATTTATCTGTTGTTCCTTAACCTTTCTAGGCCTCAATTTCTTCATCTGTAAAATGGAATAAAAATAAACTACCTCATGGGGACTTCCCTGGCAGTCCAGAAGTTAAGACTCTGCACTTACAATGCAGGGGGTTCAATCCCTGGTCGGGAACTAAGATCCCACATGCCACAAGACACAGCCAAAAGATAAAAATAAATAAATAAAAAATTTAAAAAGTAAGCTACCTCATATGGTGGTTGTGAGGATTAATTATGTAAAACTACCCAGTGCCTGGTACATTATAAACAGTCAATGAGCTAACTATTATTAAATATTTTTAGATATCAAAAAATGACAGCAAAATACTGAAAGTATATAATAACAAGATGAAGTTTATTAACTTTAGGTCACCTTCTTTAGAATGCCATATTCATGTATCACTGTTTATTGGAAACTACCACTCTCGGTGTAAGTAAATGCCTCATCCGTTCAGAGAGGAAAGGGCAATGAAGGCGAATATCTACCCTTGGAGACTTTGGAGGCTGAAGTGTTTACTTATAAAATGGAATTCTTGGGCTTCCATGGTGGCGCAGTGGTTGAGAGTCCGCCTGCCGATGCAGGGGACACGGGTTCGTGCCCTGGTCCGGGAAGATCCCACATGCCGCGGAGCAGCTGGGCCCGTGAGCCATGGCCGCTGGGCCTGTGCGTCCGGAGCCTGTGCTCCACAATGGGAGAGGCCACAGCAGTGAGAGGCCCGCGTACCGCAAAAAAAAAAATAAAATAAAAAAAATAAAATGGAATTCTTCATAAATGTACATTATTTATGTCTGGGATTACAAGTAAACTCACTTCACAAGGAGTATCTGAGGAATAAGATAACAAGAATGTATTGGGGGTGTTGGGGGGTAGGAGGGACCAAATCCCTTAATGTATTAACTCAAAGTTGAAAAGTAAAAGAGTCAGGAAATGCAAGCCTTAATATAATGCTGAATTAGTTACTGTTATTTAAGCTCTGATGCAAATGCTTACCTTACTTACCCTAGTTGATGATAACATGGCTACCAGTCTATTCACTTAGCTGCTGCAACAACCTCACAATCACAGCAAGCAGCAAAAAAAGAATTAAACTGTGGGTAACTAACAGATGAAATCAGAACATAGTAAGTGACAGTAGGTACTGACACAGCCCAATTCAAACTGGTAGACTCCAGAAAGTGAACTCTGATACGGAGAGGAAGAAAAAAAAAAAACATTTATTAAAGAACTTCCTACGTTTGGGACCATATATTTTGTACTTCACCTCAATCTCATTTAGTCTGATCCTCATAAAAACAAGTCTGAGGTAGTATTATATCTTTTCTACAAACAAGGAAATGAAAGTACAAAAATTAAGATAACTAACTGAATCACATGATTAAGAAACAGTAGGATCAAGACATGAATTGAGTTCAATTCAACTCACACTCAGTATTTGCCTCATTCATCCCAGAAGGAAGCAGAGAGAGGTAAATTTAGGTCCTACGTCATACATGTAAGCCTCCAAAGGATAATAAAATTAAAAACAGTGAAAAAAAATGTTACAAATAATGTTACAGCAAGAGCCAAAAGACTATGGGAGATGGCACAGAACTGTAAAACTAGTAAAATAGTTCACCAGGAGGTTGAAAAAAGTAAAAGGTCATAATTAACCATTGGGAAATCAAATTTTAACCAGAAAACATTTACCATTTCCCTAAAACTTTCTAAAATCTATTCATAATACATTACTACTTTCTTGGGTAACTCAGAAATCTATACTAGTTTCATAACTCAACTCTACAGAGTAGAAGGTGTTAAAAAATAAGCCAAATAAATATAAGACATAGAGATCTCTATCAAATATGCTGACCCTAGAACTTAGCATAGAAGCCATTTTCAAAATCGTAAAATTCTAGTACTTTAGAAAATCAGGTTGGATAACAAATGTAGATAATCTATCTGACCCCATCATTTTACAGCCAAATAAAAAGCTGCCCAAGACATAGGGAATGGACTTGAGGACACAGGGAGAGGGAAGGGTAAGCTGGGACGAAGTGAGAGAGTGGCACTGACATATATACACTACCAAATGTAAAATAGATAGCTAGTGGGAAGCAGCCACATAGCACAGGGAGATCAGCTTGGTGCTTTGTGACCACCTAGAGGGATGGGATAGGAAGGGTGGAAGGGAGACGCAAGAGGGAGGGGATATGGGGATATATGTATACATACAGCTGATTCACTTTGTTATACAGCAGAAACTAACACAACATTGTAAAGCAATTATATTCCAATAAAAATGTTTTAAAAAAAAGCAGCCCAAAGAGCTTCTGTCCAAAAAGTAGAGAAGCAGAATCTGGAGCAAGGAGAGTAAGGAAGCAGAGAAAATATACTTAATGAAGTTTCTAGATCATCAATAACTATACACACAAACTAAATATGGCTTTAAAATAATTTTGTAGCCACTACTGCACAGAAGTGATATAAATGCTATAGCTAAAAGACGGCGACAGTTGGATATAATATGCTAGACACTCACTATAGTTGTATTCCTCAGATCTGTTTTTATAGTCTATACAACAGTTTTATAACAAATGCAAAATACATCCATGTAGGTGCATGGCAGTTGTCTCACTCAAAAATTACTAAAACAAAAACTCATTCTTTGGAGGTAAGATTTTACATGTATGTCCTCAATTATTTGCCTCACCATAAATCATCTGAGTACTAAGATGTCAGATCATTGTCCTCTTTCCACCTGAATAAAACTCCTTGTGATAAATACAGGAATCCTTTCTCTATGCTAAAGTGTACCTTACTTACAGTGCCACAAATAAGAATATTCAAGTATCTTGCTACTTTGTGTAAGATAGCAAGTTCACCTCGTAACACTCTAGATGCAACTATTATTTCATATTTTTTTAAAAAATTTCCCTAAAACCATCTAAAGGACAAAATTAAAAATAAACCATAAATATCTGCAGAAACCATGTACGAGCATTTTATCTTTATAGTTACATCAAGGACACAAAGCTATGTCACTGAAATATACAAAGACAATGCTGCCATCTAAAGGCCAAGATATAATATGAAAAAAATGTATACTTAGTCATATACTGTCAACGTATAAAAACAACCAATTCGATATTTTAAAGTCAGCAAAGTTTATACTTTAAAAAAGCACTATGCTACGATTATTTTTAGCAATAACAATAAAACTCTAATATTATTTTGAGAAGATTCTTTTTGAGAAGACTGATAAGAGAATTAGCGAAATAATTTAGCTAATGATCAATATCTGCACAGGTAAAGTTCTGCTGGCATCCTTTCAGACACAATATTCTCCTGAGTACTGAATATTTCTATTAGTTGTTTATCCTATTTAATGATGTTTACTATTTCCTGTCTGTAATTAAATATACGGTATAATTATATATATGCATATATAAATATTATTTGCGTTTAATCCGACTATTATTTCTACTCACTCTTTTTAAAATATTCGTCATTAAAGGACTAACAATAATACATCTCAGAGTGAAAAAACCCAATCTACTTAAAATTGTAGCTTTGCAAGTAATTCAAATATTTCTCCTTATTTCATAAATTCTAAAAATACAAACTAAAGTTCCTATGGGAGACCAGTTATCAACAGCTCAACTGTTCAACAGAAAGAGTTCATACTATTCTAAATTTCCCTTTCTAAAAACCTTAACTTGAAAGAATTTCATTGAACTGAACTTAAGATTTAGCAAAATCACTTCTAATTTTCAATGAAATCAAAATGTTTACTGAATAACGCTACATAGGAAACTGATTCCCTTAGCATTTAAGTATATAACACCTTTCTAATGGACCACAATATTAAAGAAATTTGAACATAACTAGAACCTTCAAAACATATGGTTTAATTCCTTTGAAAAACCACTGACCAAAATTTTTAATGTGTCAAGAAAAATGTTTTTCTGGTTTTGCTCAACAAGAAAACAAATATTAATCACTCAACAAATATTCCCATTATGTGAGAAATATAAAAATTGTAAGCTGGGATTACCATCTTTTAATTTATCTTGAGTGTAAAGTGGAAACCAATGGACAACAAATATGGTCAAGTTCTCATAAAGACTACTAGTTTTTTATTGTCTCCTATGAGTCAGAGTTTATACTAGACAATTTAAGGACATTATATCATTTAATCCTCAAAACCACAACCTGCAAAAATACAAATACTAATAACCCCATTTGCAAAGGAGGTTCAAAGATCTTAAGTAACTTTCCCAAGGTCACAATGCAAGTAAATGGATACTGGGATTCAAAAATTCATTCTCTCTTACCCAGAAGACCCTACTCTATCCACAAGAACATAATGTCTCAGGAGTGATTATTAAATTTGTATTAAATGTGAACAGGAATAGGAACTATTTTTACTGTGTAATTTCACAGAAAAAGATAATTCTACATGGTAATAAAAGTGTTTACTTTTAATTCATAGTATTTCAACTTTTCTAACTGTAATCTTTAAAAAAAAAAAAGCATTATCTCACTTGAAGTGCTGAGGCTTCTAGAGACCTTTCAAAACTTACATTAATATGTAAATTTTGTAAACTAACTCCAAGGGGCAACAAAAAGATCTCGTTATTTTGAAGATACAGTTAAAAAGCAAATCTTCTTTGTAAATATACATATTCAGGACCACCTTGCCTACATTTTAATGTACAGTATTTTTCAACATTGAGAACTCTACTAATGCCTCCCCAGTGACAACTTTTTCTGTTAACCTGTACTATATACCTATCAAAGCAAAATTAAATGGATTTGGAATATTATTCAGCCATAAAAAGGAATGAAGCTCTGATACATGCTACAATAGGAATGAACTTTGAAAAAATATGGTATGTAAAAGAAGGCAGACACAGAAGACCACATATTGTGTGATTCTATTTATATGAAATGTCTGGAACAGACAAAAGTCCACAGAAAGTAGATTACCAGTTGCCATGGGCTAGAGGAAGGGGGAATGAAGAGTGACAGCTAATGGGCACAAGGTTTCTTTTTGGGATAATAAAACTGTTCTAGAATTAGTAATGATGACTGCACAACTTTGTGAATATACTAACAAACACTGAACTGTACACTTTAAAAAGGTGAATTTTATGATATATAAAGTATATCTCAATAAGAGAAAATTACATGGCTTTAAATATATTTATAATATACAATAAGTGTAAATGAGTTACCTACACATGTGCTTAAAATATAATGTAAAACCTATGTAACTAAATTAGTAGTCTTTACAACTAAAAACAAGATTATCTGTCTCAATTTACTGAGTCCTATTTTACACCATACTAAGTGAAGGCTCTATTTCACAAGCATACATCTTCCTGAATATTAAAAATTCCTAACTATCTAAAATTACTACAATCCCTAGGGGAATCAGAAGGAACGACAACTACATACTTATGTTTGGCAGCCAAATTTAATTTTTTCAAATTAATTTTTTCCACTGTCAGAGTTTAGAAAAAAGCATATTAGCACATGCTAATGAAGAATTTTTAACATGTAACTACCACATACAAGCACCCACAGTTATAAAATCAATTTATACAAATCATTGTTTTGAGAAGATTCTTGCTTTTAAGTAGAATCTGCCTCTAAACCATCAAAAAATAAGCAGAAAAAATTTATAAGCTAAGTTATAAGGAATTCAAGAGTTAGAAACAAAATGAAAAACACAGGAATGTTAACAAGTACTTACTAATTTGTTTTCCTGCATGTATATTCTTTGTAATTTCAGACAGCCTTTAGCTATGACGATCATGCCTTCATCTGAGATCTTGTAACACTGGCCGAAATGAATATCTTTGAGTTCTCTGCATTTTGAGCCCAGCTGTAAACAAAGAGATTTGACTGAATGCTCCAAAAATAACAAACGTGACATATTTCGAGTGGGATTTTCATATAATTTTTTTAAATAGCCATACCAAAGTTAAATAATTGCTTATAAATTACTCTTAAAATAGAATGTAGGCAATCTATCATTTAAAATAGTGTTGTGTAAGCCTTTTCACCTTCTAATTATCTTCTTGCTTCAACTGCCTCATATACTATATGCCCACCTAGGTGCCTAGATTCCATAACACTTCAAATTCATGTCTTAATTTCTCTTGAGTCTTTTTATCAGTGATAGTGTTAGACTGAGTGGAACACAGGTCCAAGGAATAAAACCAAGGTCCAAGAAGTGAGACAAAGGTCCAGTGAGTGAACGAATATTTAATTCAGGAGATTCTACTTCTAGTTCTGATTGCCCCAATGTATCATTTTTCTCCATCGGTTCATTTACTCTGTGAAAGAGAAAAAAGACTGAATATGCTATAGGCAATATTCTAGTTAATACTTATTTACGCACTTATTGCATAAACTAAAAAAAAAAGGACTAGTGATTTCCTGATTGAAATCTCAAGTGTACCTTAAATAGTTACTGAACAGGTACAATGTTCCCCTTAAAAAACATTAAGTACAACAAAGAACAAATTACATAATTTCTTTTCAAAATCTACAGTAGAAATTAGATGATCTAAGCAAACTATAAATAAATGTTTTATAAGTATTACATATAAAGAAAGTCATCTTAGAGATAAAATAATAAACTTTAGTAAAAACCTATATATCAAAAATTGTCTAAAAAATTACATTAAGACAATAAAATCCAGTTTGGCAAGGGTTCAAAGTGTGCTGATATACCACTGGTAAGAGTGTAAAATTAGTACTAAAATTCTTCTTGGAGGGCTAGTTAGCATAAATGAAAAAATTTTATAAAATTTGCCTGAAAATTATGACTCAGCTTCTAAATATTTACCAAAAAATGTAAGAGGGATGGATAATTGTACAGATACATAGTAAAGTCAACATACTACAACGTTAATTATACAATCGATGTAGTGGGTATACGGGTGTTCACTGTAAAATTCTTTCAAATTTTCCATATATTTAAAATTATTCATAAAGACTATTGGAATAATTAACTAAAGGTGTTTGGTAAGATTTAGCTTCAAGAAATTAGCACAAGAATTTTTTTTTAAATAGTGAAATACAGAAAACCTAAAGTTATAAATTAGGGTGTTTTCATAAAATTTAGTATTATATAGCCATTAAATTGAAGTAAACACTTGACAAATAAAAACTGTACATGTTTTTATTTTACAATTCAATTTTTATAAACAAATTAGGCACATTTAAATATACATATACATATTTAATTATACACATGTATATAGAAAAGAGATAAAATATACACCAAGGTGTTTACAGTGGTTATTTCTGATCAGTGCAATAATGGGTACTGTTCTTTTTTTCTTTTCTGTCAGTCTTCTCACATCTTTTTAAAAATAAATATTTTTGTAATAAAAACTTTCAAGTCCTGTTTCAAGTAAAGTAATGATATTATCAGAAAGATATGCAATTTCAGTTAGTTTTTCCAGGGATGGTGATATATACAAGCCATCTTATTTTAATCTAGGTAACACTATAACCAATTATATATTCCACTAGAAATGTAAACTCCATGAAGACAGAAGCTTGTTTAACTAACATAGGCCTGGTGCCCAAGTGTCTTACAGGCAGTTGATACTTAGTAAATATTTGTTGAATGAATGAAAAGGCTGATCAGAGTTATTCATTGTAAAGAGGCCTCTTTGAAAAATGGACAAATAAAGGAAACCATGATTATGGTCTCATATACCATCATGTTCTATTTAATTCAAGAGTTCTAAATTGGGTCCACAGGTGGAAATCAGGGATTCCAGGAAAATGGATGAGAAAAAAAAAAAAAGAGTACATTTTTATTTTCTTACTATTCTCTAAATGAACTTTAGCTTTTCCTTCACTTATTAAACAGAAAATCACAGTAGTTTAGCAGTGTGTGTGACTCTGTAAACAACAGAAATCAAAGATAATTTCACATAACACTACTGTTATTGCAGATAGTGAAGTATCATTTTTGTTCATCAGTATTCATCATGTTTATTAGATCTACTACCAGATCTTATAATGCATTAAAGAGGCACATATATTTCTAGAACAAACTTACAATGTCATGTTACTTAGACCCAAGAAAGCTGAATCCAAAGCCAATAGTGGGGAAAGCAGAAAAGCAATATGATAATCACTACAAAACTCCCAATAAGCTCACATATGTCTGGCAGTGAGGGCGAGGTTGGTGTTAAAACCACCAGGATTCTTGAAAGTCTACTTAAGAAGTAGTTAACCACTCAGATCACCTCCTCATTTCTGCACAGCCTGCCCCTGCCCACTCTCTCACAATAGCAAGAGACGGGAGTTCACTGAGGGGAGTAAACCATAGGGTCATTGGGGTATGCCATGCACAGTTGACAGCAGAAGCACCCTCCAGAAAATGTGGGGATGTGAAAGTTTATACAGTGAAAATGGAGGAATTAAAAGAAATAATTCTATAAAATGTTCCAAGATGGGGCTTCCCTGGTGGCGCAGTGGTTGAGAGTCCGCCTGCCGATGCAGGGGACACGGGTTTGTGCCCCGATCCCGGAAGATCCCACATGCCGCGGAGCGGCTGGGCCCGCGAGCCATGGCCGCGGAGCCTGTGTGTCCGGAGCCTGTGCTCCGCAACGGGAGAGGCCACAGCAGTGAGAGGCCCGCGTACAGCAAAAAAAAAAAAAAAAATGTTCCAAGATGAAAGGATATGGACTTCCAGACTAAAAGGACTCACTCATATGTCCAATACAAATGACAAAAGCAGACCTGTATCAAGGCAAATCATCATAAAATTTCATAATCATAGGTATAAAAAATATTCTAGACTTCTAGTGAGAATCAGATTTCATACAGAGGATTAAGGATAAAAAAGGCAACAAACTTCTTAATTATTTAAGAAGAATAATTATTTCAAACCTAGAATACTGTACTCAGGATTCAGACTATGAATTAAGTGTGAGGGTAGAATAGAGATATTTTCAGACATGCAAGCTCTCAAAAGATGTACCTCCCATATATTCTTTATCAGGAAGCTATTACAATCTGTGCTCTACAAAACATGAGAATACATCAAGAGAAAGAACACATGACATCTAGGTAATAGGACATCTAATAGAACAGCAAGGTGAGGAAAACATTGAGAATAAGGGTGAAGATAAGGTACTAAGATGACCATTAATGCAAGAGTAGTTATATACAGTAAGTCCAGACTGCTGTCTACTTTAAGAAAATAAATTTGACTAAGTAAATATATATAGGTATACTAAAGCAACTGGGGGAAAGCTGTGGACTCCATCACTATTAAGATATAAAAACTAAGTAGGGCTTCCCTGGTGGCGCAGTGGTTGAGAGTCCGCCTGCCGATGCAGGGGACACGGGTTCGTGCCCCGATCCCGGAGGATCCCACATGCCGCGGAGCGGCTGGGCCCGCGAGCCATGGCCGCGGACCCTGTGTGTCCGGAGCCTGTGCTCCGCAACGGGAGAGGCCACAGCAGTGAGAGGCCCGCGTACAGCAAAAAAAAAAAAAAAAAAAACAAAACTAAGTAAACTAAATGAGGACAAAAAGACATTTATTCATTCCAATAAAAACAAAATTCCAGAGGGGAAAAAAAGGTAGGTAATTATAAAATGTAAATACTGAATACTTATTTAATAAAAATTATAACAGAATTATTTTGACACAATGAGGGCATAGGAGATAGAAAAGGATAGTGAGCTAAATCCTCATCTTTCCATAGCAAGGAAATAGCAGAGATCAGCGGTCCGCAACCTTTTTGGCACCAGGGACCGGTTTCGTGGAAGACAATTTTCCCACGGATGCAGGGGAGGGAGGTTCAGGTGATAATGCAAGCGATGGGGAGTGATAAGAAGTGGCAGATGAAGCTTCACTCACCTGCTGCTCACCTCCTGCTGTGCACCCCAGGGGTTGGGGACCCCTGGGATGGTCTAAAATGGATAAATCAAGAAAATACATACAGACATAGACGGCAAATGCTTCTTCTCTACCACTGCTTCCTTCTTCTGGACAGAGTTCAACTGGTCTAACTTCTGGTCTCTACACTGATTAGTTTGTATTTAATAAGCTGAACATGTTCAGTTCATCTCTATCTTTTTTCCGCTTGAGGACAAACTGCCCACAAGGAGCAAGCATCTACTTCTACATTTGCAGGACACTGCTGGTCCAGCCTAGTAGATGACGACTGGGTCGCCTGGCCAAACTCCAGCATTTGAGTTAACAAGTCTATTTAACTCTATTACTAAGCAACATTCCCAATCTAGCCTTTCTGTGTAATAAAGTTGGTGTTTTTCCTGTCACTATTCCAGTGTCTTATTTGTCAATTTATTGAGATGCTGGAGCAATAAAGAGACTTCAACACTTAGTGCACCAGCCAGGTGATCTCTTCCTGTATCAAGTTTACCCCCATTAACTCTTTTTTTTTTTAAGATTTTTTTTTGATGTGGACCATTTTAAAGTCTTTATTGAATTTCTTACAATACTGCTTCTGTGTTTTTTTATGTTTTGTTTTTTTGGCCGTGAGGCATGTGGGAACTTACTTCCCCGACCAGGGATTGAACCCACACCCCCTGCATTGGAAGGTGAAGTCTTAACCACTGGACTTCCAGGGAAGTCCCCCACTCCTTAAGTCCCCCCCTCCTCTTACCTTATCCCAGCAAAAAGTCAGTACAGCTAAAGGATCTACAAACACCTCAAAATTACCTCCATAACACTTCCTACTTTACCAAAGAACATTCTGAAATAATAACTACTCATCATAAGATACCTATCTGGCTGATATTGACGGGATGCATACCACCACTCACCTTGGTTGGATACTGGAAAACTCCTCCCTGAGGGCCCTTCCAGGTAAGAGAGGTTATCAACCTTGTGAAATTTTAGCTCCAACCACACCTATCCATTCACACCCAGCCTGTCCTTCATTGCTACTTGCACCTGACACTCATGCCAGGTACAATCCTAACTCTCACTCTTCACCAAGTAAATGGTCTTAGTTACCTAAGACATAGAAGCCCAGTATGTCATTTAAGAGGTTCTGAATCTTTATCAATACAAGTCCAATATCTAGTTCCCTAGAAAAGGTGCAAGTCAGATGGACAGTAATAAAAGCCTTCCTCTAACTCTAATAATGTGTCAAGGGCACCCATCAGTCAACCCTGAAGGAAATCATTTAATGAAAAAGGTGTTAGTAGCCACTTTATCACTTAAATGAAGCTAGTCCACCTAGTAATCCATGGTTCATTTTAGCACATGACAGTAATTAGAACTGCAAATGGACTAAAGTAAATAAACATAATATAAAAAGGACTGTCTTTGATTTATTCTTTTCTTCTTTGTAATAATCATTTATGATTATTCACAATTTTGCTCAAGAACTCCAAAGGTATTTTTCAAATTTTTCTATAAATAGTTGGAGGTGATTTTCCCAGCATCTCAAAATTTAATTAAAATTTTGCACACCATCCTTGAGAATTTACAAAAGAGAATTTGTTTTAACAAGCTATACATTGTTACTGGGTTATTTTTGTAATAAAACAAACACCTTAGGAAGTATATACTTCGACAAAGAATCTAGGTAACTGAAACCAGAACATGGAACCCACTGGGATAAAAATAAGATCAGGTCTTCCAATGTCACACGAAATCTGCTCAAAACCAGTATTAAGAACATATTTTTAAAACATGAGGTATGCCACCTTCAACAGAAGAGGGAAGCTGTTCCTTCTACTTTCCATTCCCAATATGTCACCACCGTCACTATTATACACATGCAAAAGAAAACAGTGAAGAAAACCCAATCCATATCTTCTAGTAACTTCACCCAACTATGCTAACTATTCATGTTTGTGAAATCATAAAAATGACAATTTCATAATTTGATTCATTAGTTTCATCATTTGTAGTAGAGTAGTACAGACAATGAGATATGAAAGCAAATTTTTCAAACTGCCACTCATCTGACCCTCTTTAAGGACTCAAATTTGAACCTTTTTCCTAGATTTATGTTGTCTAACTTTGCCTCATTTAAAGAACATTCCATTTAATACAATGAAAATATGCTACATAAGCTCCCAAAATGTGTACCAATACTATTTCTTAGTTGTACTAGTATGATGTATAATTAAAACTCAAGAGTAAATGAAAATTGAGAACATATATGGAATAATCACTTGATTAATTTGTTACACACTAAAAAGATTTTTTATTTTTTAGAAAACCAGCAAAAATGCTATTTTAGTACCAGTACATAGAAACATTTGTTACTTATTAATGTTTCAAACTTTAAAATACTGTGATTAAAACTTTTGCAGCAGTGGGCTTCCCTGGTGGCGCAGTGGTTGAGAGTCCACCTGCCGATGCAGGGGACACGGGTTCGTGCACCGGTCCGGGAAGATCCCACATGCCGCGGAGCGGCAGGGCCCGTGAGCCATGGCTGCTGAGCCTGTGCGTCCGGAGCCTGTGTTCCACAACGGGAGAGGCCACAACAGTGAGAGGCCCACGTACCGCAAAAAAAAAAAAAAAAAAAAAAACTTTTGCAGCTTAACTTTAAAAACATGGGAAGCCATCAAATGTCCATCAACAGGTGAGTAGAAAAAAATATGGTTTATACATACACTAGAATATTATTCAGCCATAAAATGGAATGAAACTGATATATGCTACAACATAGATAAACACTGAAAACATTATGCAAGTGAAATAAGCCAGACACAAGAGTTAATATTGTATGATTCTACTTACAGGAGGTAGCTAGATAGGCCCAGAAAGTATGCTAATTAGAAATTATAATAGAGCCTACAATGGTTACACAACATTGTGAACACACTTAAAGTCACTGGAACTGCACACTCAAAAGCTGTTAAAATGGTAAATATTATGTAGATTTTGTCACAGTAAAAAAAATCAACACAATGAAACAGCAAATGTCAATAAAACCTGAGATGAAAAAAAAACAGTCAAGAGAAAGTGATATTTCTTCCCAAACCTGTTTTTTCTAATTATAATTATTATAACATAATTACATTAGATATTAAATAAACCGACAAATGAGAAGGAAAAAGAAAGCTCTTGCTAAAAAAGGTAGGTTGAATGTTTTATGTTCAATGAAAGCAAGCCATAAAAAAGTGCTGATGAATTAGTTTTCTGTGACAACTATAAAGTTACAAAATATTGGGAAAATCATATTCTAAAACAAGCTGCACCCATATTCCTTCATAAGTAGTGACCACCTGTCCCACTTCAATTAAAAAAAAAAAACAACTGAAAATCATGGGTGCCACATCATTGTTATAGTTTAAGTAAAATAAAGTTGAACTCTAACTAGCTATCTCTAACTCTAGAAAAAGGCCCTGACCCTATATCAAAAGACTCACTAATGAATCTACAGTTACATAGCATTTTTTAATTAAAATGTTTATAGTACATATTGATTTTTGTGATTCTATCATTTAACTGATTTTCAGTTAACTGACCAACTTCCATCCTCAGGCCCAGAAGGTTTATGCTGAATTATAACAATGCCTACCTATACCTCACTGGGTTGTGGAGAAGATCTAAAAAAAAATAACACAAATGGAAATGCTTATTAAGGCACACTGCAAAGCATATAAAAGCACTAAATAAATGTTTTATATCTCTATTATTATTAATGGGTAAAGAAGGAAGCTATTAGAACACTATTTATTAGGATTCATGTGAAGGGAACTTTTTAGAAGTATTCAATACTATAAAGATAAATTTCCAGAAAGAAGCCTTCTTGAATTACATGAAGGCTCAATACTCCCAGTTACAGATGGAAAACTTTCTCTCTAGTCATTGAACTGAAAATTCCAGCTTAAAATCCTAGATATGATTCCATATGACATGATTCAGAGATCAAGCAAAATTTAGAGAATATTGGCTCCATATCTTCCCAACTATGTGAACTTGGACAAGTTACTTAACTTCCAAAAGATTCAACTTTTCATCCTGAAATACCTCAGCGCTGCTGTGAAGATTAAATTGGACAACAAAACAAAATACAATGCTTGTCATATAGAACGCACCCAAAATATATTTACTTCCCTTTGCAAATCGTGATGCTAATTTAGAAACAGAATACTTAAAACATTCTTAAACTACCTAAATGTAACACATTTTGATAAAGGAGGCTTTTCAAGATCTCTAGTTTCTCAGTCTCATTATAAATATCACTTATCATTATAGGGATAAAATGAGTGTCATGTAATCTGAAAAGGGGAGGAAATGAGATAAGTGGATTTAGTATGAACTCAAGACATCCCTGCCCATGCGCAGCAAAGAAGACCCAATGCAACCAAAAAAAAAAAAAAAAGACATCCCTGGATAAGAATGCCAGACCTATCACTTATTACTTTATCTCAGGTAAATTACTTATGGTCTCTCTGTAACTGCTTCCTCATCTATAAAAATGAAATAATACCTATCTCACAGAGTGGCTGCAAATCAAAAGAGAAATTAAATGTATGAAAATATGGTTAGAATATATGAACAGTGCCCTACCCATGGTAGATACTCATAAAGGTTACATACTTGCTCTTTACTTAGTAGACTGAATATCACTAGAACATGTAAAGATAGATGAGACTGACATTTTCCTTTATCTCACAGAAATTCAGCATCTAAAAACAAGTAATGTTTCTTTTTTCCTTTATTGTGGTAAAATATATCAAACATGAAAATTGCTATTTAACCATATATAGGTATATAATTCAGTGACATTATATTCACAGTGTTGTGCAACCAACACCACTCTTTCCAAAACTTTTTCATCACCCCAAATAGAAACTCCCTACCCATTAAGCAACAAGTACCCATTTCCTACTTCCCCTAGCCCCTGAAGCCCTCTACCTACATTCTGTTTCTGTGAATTTGCCTATACTGGGTAATTTATATAAGTAGAATCTTATAATATTTGTTCTTTGTGTCTGGCCTATTTAACTTTGCATATGTTTTCAAAGTTCATTCATGTGGTAACATGTACAGTGTTTCACTCCATTATAAGGCTGAATAATATTTCATTGCATGACATACATTTCATTCATTCATTCATCTCTTAATGGACAGTTGGGTTGTTTCTACCCCTTGGCTATTGTGAATAATGATACAATGAAAATAAGTGAACAAGTATCTATTTGAGTCACTGTTTTCAATTATTTGGGGTAAACATCTAGGTGGAATTGCTGGGTCAAATGATAGTTCTATGTTTAATCTTTTGAGGAACCACCAAACTGTTTTCCACAGTATGTGCACCATTTATATTCCCACTCGCGATGTATGAAGATTCCAATTTCTCCACATCCGAAGAAGCACTTTCTTATTTTCTGGTTTTTGCTTTTCTTTTTTTTTTTAATATCCATTGGAGTAGGTGTGAAGTGATGTCTCATGATTTTCATTTGCAATTCTCTAATGACTAATGATGATGAGCATCTTCTCATGTGCTTGAGGGCCATTTGTATTTTTCCTTTGGATAAATATCTACTCAAGTATTTTGCCAATTTTTCAATTGAGTTTGGGGGGGTTATTGTTGGATGGTAAGAGTTCTTTATATATTCTGGGTATTAAGCCCTTATCAAATATATGATTTCTACACATTTTCTCTCATTTTATGGGTTGTCTGTTCACTCTCTTGAGCATGTCATTTGAAAAAAAAAGTTTTTAATTTTAATCAACTCCACCTTATCTGTTTTATACTTTTCTTGCCTATTCTTTTGGTGTCATATTTAAGAAACCATTACTAAATCCAAGGTCATGAAGATTTGTACCTATACATTCTTCATAGAGTTTTACAGTTTTAGCTCTTAAAGTTAGTTCTTTGATCCATTCAGAATTAATTTTTGTAGATGGTATAAGGTAAGGGTCCAGTTTCACTCTTTTGCATGTGGACATCTACTTTTCCCAGCACCATTTCTTGAAGAGTGTTTCTTCCCCCAGTGAATGTTCTTGCCACTGTGGTAAAAAAAATCAACTGACCACAGGTGTAAGGGTTTACTTCTGGACTCCCAATTCTACTCCATTGGTCTATATGTCAATCCTTATGCTAATATCACATGGTTTTATTTACTGTACCTTTGTAGTAAGTTTTAAAATAAAGAAGTATGAATCCTCCAGCTTTGTTCTTTGGATTCAAGATTGCTGTGACTCTTCTACATCCCTTAAAATTCCTTATGAATTTTAGGATGGATTTTCCATTTCTGCAAAAACCACCATTGGAATTTTAATAGGGATTGCATCAGATCTGTAGCCCACTTTGGGTAGTATTATCTTAACAATATTAAGTCTTCCAATTCACAAGCTCAAGATGGCTTTACGTTTATTTAGGTCCTCTTTCTTTCAAAAATGTTTTGCCATTTTCAGTGTATAAGTCTTGCATTTGCTTGACTAAATTTACTCCTAAATATTTTATTATTATGGATGCCATTATAAATGGAAATATTCATTTATTAGGCCAAACAGTTTTTTTGTGGATTCTTTAGGGTTTACCGTATAAAAAATATTATCTGCAAATAGAGATAGTTTTTTGTCTTCCTTTCCAATTAGGAAGCTTTTTATTTCTTTGTCTTTCCTAACTGCTCTGGCTAGAACTTCCAATACAATTTTGAACTGAAGTGGCAAAAGTTGGGCATCCTTGTTTTGTTCCTGAACTTAGGGGAAAAGTTTTCAGCTATTCACCACTGAGTATGATATTAGCTGTAGCTTAGTCACATCTGACCTTTATTATGTTGAGAAAGACCCTTCTATTCCTAGTTTATTGTGTGTGGTTTTTTTTATCATGAAAAGGTGTTGGATTTCACCAAATGCATTTTCTGAGCTAATTAAGATGATTATGTGGGCTTTTTTCCTTCATTCTGGTAATGTGGTGTATTACATTGACTGATTTTTGTAAGTTGAGTCACCCTTGCATTCATGGGATAAATCTTACTTGGCCATAGTATATAACCCTTTTAATATGTTGTTGACTTCTGTTTGCTATGTTTTTTTGAGGATTTTTGCATCTATAGTCATTAAGGATGTTGGTCTCTAGTTGTCTTCTCTTGTAGTGTCTTTGTCTGGCTTCAGAATCAGGGTAATGCTGGCCTTGTAGGAATTAGCAAGTGTTGACTTCTTTTAAGTATTTTGAAAGAGTTTGAGAAGGATTGGTATTAATTCTTCTTTATCTGTTAAACCAAATTCAACAGAGAAGCCATCTGATTCCTGACTTTGCTTTGTTGGGAGGATTTTTATTACTGATTCCATCTCCTTACTTGTTACAAATCTGTTCAGATTTTCTACTTATCCCTGAGTCAGTTTTTGTAGTTTTTACATTTCTAGGAATTTACCCATTCCATCTAGGCAATCCAGTTTGTGGTATACATAGTGGTTCATAATTTTCTTGTATAATCCTTTTTATTTCTATAAAGTTAGTGGTAATATCTACTCTTAAATTTCTGATTTAGTAAGTTGAATCTTCTATTTTTCTTAGTCAATATAGTTAAAGGTTTGTCATTTTTGTTGGTACTTTTGAAGAAACCAGTTTTGGTTTCATTGATTTTATCTATAATTTTTCTGTTTTCTAGTTCATTTATCTCTGCTCTGATCATTATTTCCTTCCTTCTGTTAGCTTTGGGTTTAGTTTGCTCTTCTTTTTCAAGTGCTTCCAGGAATACAATTAAGTTACTAATTTCAGATTTTTCTTCCTTTGTAAACATAAACTTTTACAGCTATAAATTTCTCTCTAAACATTATTTTTGTTGCCATAATTTTTGCTATACTGTCTTCATTTCCATTCATTTCAAGATATTTTCTAATTTCCCTTGCAATTTCTTCAATGTTCAATTGGTTGTGCAAGGGTATGCTGTTTAACTTCCACATATTTGTGTATTTTCCAGTTTTCTTTGTGTTACTGATTCTTAGATTCACGTCATTATAGTCAAAAAAGATACTTGCATGGTTTCAATCTTCCCAGATTTATTAAAAGTTGTTTTATGGTCCAAAATATCATCTAATCTTAAGAATATTCCATGTGTACTCTTCTGTTGTTTAGTGTAGCCTACTGTATACGCCTGTTAGGTATAACTGGCATACAGCATTGTTCAAGTCCTCTAGTTTCTTGTTGGTCTTTTTCTGGTTGTTCTCTCCATTACCGAAAGTAGATTATATTAAAGTTTCCAACTATTAATGTAAAACTGTCTTTTCCTCCCTTCAAGTCTTTCCATTTTTGCTTCATATATTTAGGGGCTGTGTTGTTTGAGTCATATATGTTTATAATTGCTATATCTTCCTGATTAATTGAAACTTTTATCAATACATAATGACCTTCATTGTTTCCTGCAACCTTTTTTCACTTAAAATTGATTTTTTTTCTGGTGATAATACAGATCTTCCTCAATTTACAATGGGCTTACATCCTGATAAACCCATCGTAAATTGAAAATATCGTAAGTCAAAAATGCATTAATACACTTAACCCACTGAACATCATAGCTGAGCCTAGCATAACTTAAATGGGCTCAGAACACTTATATTAGCCTATAGTTGGGCAAAACCATCTAACATGAAGCCTGTTTTATAATAAAGTGTTGAGTATCTTATGTAATTTCACTGAAATTGAAAAAGAGAACAGTTGTATGGGTACAGAATGGTTATAAGTGTATCAGTTGTTTACCCTCATGATTGTGTGGCTGACTGGGAGCTGCAGCTCACTGCTACTGTCCAGCATCATGAGAGAGTGTCACACCACATATTGCTAGCCTGGGAAAAGATGAAAATTTAAAATCTGAAGTACAGTTTCTACTGAATGCACATGGCTTTCACACCATCATAAAGTTGAAAACTTTTTTTTTTTTTTTTTTTTTTTCTTTTTGCGGTATGTGGGCCTCTCACTGTTGTGGCCTCTCCCGTTGCGGAGCACAGGCTCCGGATGCGCAGGCCCAGCGGCCATGGCTCACGGGCCCAGCCGCTCCGCGGCATATGGGATCCTCCCAGACCGGGGCACGAACCCGTATCCCCTGCATCGGCAGGCGGACTCTTAACCACTGCGCCACCAGGGAGGCCCAAAGTTGAAAACTTTTAAGTTGAACCTTCATAAGCTGGGGACCATCTGTATAGCCACTCTAGCTCTGATTATTAGTATTTGAGTGGAATATCTTTTCCCATTCTTTTACTTTCAACCTCATTGTGTCTTATCTGAAATGAGTCTCTTTTAGAGACAATAATCAATGCATGATTGATTATTTTTTATTCTGCCAATCTTTGCCTTTTAGAGAATTTAATCTATTTATATTTAAAGTACTGATATGGAAGGATTTATTTCCACCATTTAGCTATTCATTTACTGTATGTTTCATACTTTTTTTATTGTTGTTCCTCAGCTCCTCCATTACTGCACTTTTTGTATTTGGTAGATTTTATGCAGTGTACCATTTGATTCTCTTCTTATTACTTTCATGTATATATTTTAGTTATTTTCTTAATGGTTATCATGGAGATTACAATTAACATCTGAAACTTATAACCTTATTTGAATATTACCATGTTGGTTTCAACAGTATACACCCTATTCCTGTACATCTCTATCCCTCCTACTTTATATGGTTATTACCACAGATGATACATTATGTGCCCATTAACAAAGATTTATAAATACTGTTCTATACATGTGCCTTTTAAATCATATAGAAAAAAATAGTTAAAAACCAAAAATACAATAAAGCTATCTTTTACGTTTACCTATGTGGTTACTTATACTCGCATTTTTTTTCTTCATATGGCTTTCAGTTACTATCTAGTGTCTTTTTATTTCAGCCTGAAGAACTCTCTTTACCACTTCTTGTAAGGCAAGTCTACGAACTTCCTCAGTTTTTGTTTACCTTGGAATATCTTAATGTCACCTTTATTCTTGGAGAACAGTTTTGCCAGATACAGAGTTCTTGGTTGACATTGTTTCTTCACCACTTTAAATATGTTAGCCAACTGCTTTCTGGCTTCCATGGTTTCTGATGAGAAATCAGTTGTTAATCCTATTGAGGAACCCTTGTATGCTATGAGTCACTTCTCTGTTGCTTTCAAGATTCTCTTTGGCTCTAGCTTTTGAAAATTAGACTATTATGTGTTTTAATGTAGGCCCCTTTGAAATCATCCTGCTTGGAGTTCACTGAGTTTCTTGGATGTATAGATTCATGTCTTTCACCAAATTTGAACAGTTTGGGCCATATCATTTCTTGAAATACTCTTTCTGCCCCTTTCACTCTCCCTTCACTTTATGGTATCCCACAGGTCCCTTAGACTCTGCTCACTTTCCTTCATTCTTTCTTCTTTCTGCTCCTCAGACATAATCATTTCATTTGTCCTATTCAGGTTCACTGAGTCTTTCTTCTGCCTGCTCACATTTGATGCTAAATCCTTCTGCTAAGTTTTTTATATCAGTAATTATACTTTTCAGCATCAAAATTCCTATTTCATTCCTTTTTATACTTTCTAGCTCTTTATTGCTATTCTCATTTTGTTCATGCATCATTTTGTTGAATTCCTTTAGTTCTCTGTCCATGCTTTCCAAACCTTTCAACTTGATTTACAGAATCAACAATTCAATCAATTGCTATGTTTAAGAGTAAAAAAGAAAAAAATACCAGGAAAATTCATCAATTATGAAAGCTCCATACTAGGCCTTTTGAAACTTTATTATACATTTTTAAGTTGTTAATTCACCAGAAGTGTAATGTAGTCCACATCAGAGCTTATCAAATATCACTGGGTCATGAAATTAATTTACTGAGTGGATCAAGATCAACATTTATTTAACATAATAGTATAGAATAGAAAATATCAATTGCACTGTTCATAAGGCTATATATTACTTCATAAAAGTTTTACTTCTATTTTGTGTATATATGAAAGCCATTCTCTTTCTACTATACCGTAAAACTATCCCAACAGAAGAAGAAGCTAAAAGAGGACACACCCTACCACAGCACCATCTTAAGCATGGGAAAGGATTACTCATTGTACTGCAATGAGGTTCATATGCAATTACTTTTAAAAATTACTTAGAATGAAAAAGATTTATTTCACTACTTTTATCAGATTATTACTTCATATATAACTAATTCATAATTCAGAAACCATAAAATATGAAGCAAACATCTAATCTATCATAAATTAATGGGTTCTAAAATACCTCACATTCTAGGGAAGATTTACATAATTAGTCTCAAAACTGTAAATATTAGATAAATTCATAATACTTAACTGGCATATTAAGTCTTGTTCCTTAAAGAACTTTTTAGTTTCCCTCTATTTCAACCATAAATATGACCTTTTTTTACAAGGAACACCCTTGGCACTCTGGTCAACTGGTACCTATTTGTGTTATATCAGATTTAAATATATAGCAAATTTAATACATTTCTTAATAAATACATAGACTTTTTTAAATGTTTCATTGTGAAGTATAACTTGCTGGGAAATTTCTGTCACAAAAAAATCACACCATGTCTATAAAATTTATAATTTACCTCAAAGATTAATTTGTTTCAATAGACTTAAGAACTTCATAAAATGCTTTGCTAGTGAATAATCCTGTACATAGCAGGAATAGATCAGGACAAATATTACAACAGGTAAGACTGTTGTTGCACAATTAGCCTGTGCAGACAAAATAGGCTCCCTTACAAATTGCAGGATTCTTAATACATAAAATGGATTGACACACCTAGTACTATTTAGAATAGTCTTTCCAAATTTCTTCTAATACTGAGCTGTCAGTTAATTCATATGCAGTGTTTAAATTCAGGGATCTTCAGGGAATTCCCTCATGGTCCAGTGGTTAAGACTCCACGCTCCCAATGCAGGGGGACCGGGTTCGATCCCTGGTCAAGGAACCAGATCCCACATGCCACAACTAAGAGCCTGCATGCCACAACTAAAAGATCTCACATGCTTCAACTAAAAAGATCCTGCATGCTCCAACTAAAAAGATCCTGCATGCCGCAACAAAGATCTCACACGTGGCAATGAAAATCCCACGTGCTGCAATTAAGACCCGGCACAGGGGTCTTCCCTGGTGGCGCAGTGGTTAAGAGTCCGCCTGCCGATGCAGGGGACACAGATTCGTGCCCCAGTCCGGGAAGATCCCACATGCCGCGGAGAGGCTAGGCCCGTGAGCCATAGCCGCTGAGCCTGCGCATCCGGGGCCTGTGCTCCGCAACAGGAGAGGTCACAACAGTGAGAGGCCCGCGTACCGTAAAAAAAAAAAAAAAAAAAAAACACCCGGCATAGCCAAATAAATAAATAAGTGTTTAAATAAATAAATAAATTTAGGGAGCTTCATATTATTTCTGACTTCATCTCAGATCAGACTTAAGCCTACTGATACTCTGCTTTTCCTGGGAACTATTAGGACTACATCTCAATTCTAAACTTAAAAAATAGTTCTGACAAAGTGCTTGAGTGGAATTATTAATTCTTTCTTTCAACAAATGTTTGCCAAGGGCACTGTGGGTCGAGTGGTAAATGTGCATAGCCTCTGCCCTCATGGAACAGACTCCTTTATTCGAGGTCTAGAAGAGTACAGTCTATTGGCATGGAAAAGTGGAAAGACTGTAGGGCCGTAGGGCTTTGGAGAATCCAAGCTTCAAATCCCAGGTCCACTGTCTACTACACATTAGGCAAGTTTCTTAATCTCTCTAAGCCTTAATCTCTTCCTTTACAAAATGAGTTTAATATCAACTATTTCCACAAAGTTATTTCAAAGGTTAAATAAAAACTACAAAAAGTGCCTAGTACAAGAGAGGGAACATTACTAAATATTCAAAATATTCACAAATTCAGGGACTGGCACACAGAATCCATTCAATATCCACTCTGAGACAAGAAACCTTAAATACCATTTCCAAAGAAAGTGAATCAACCAGAAAATACACATGATACTATATTTAATCCAATTATTGTGCCTAATATAGGTAATTACCATTTTTTTCTTCATTTTATACTCCTTAACTTGGACTTCCATTTAAAAGATATTTTAAAACATGTAAGCATGTCATCTAGTAACATAAAAGAGGAATTAAAAGTTAATTTTTAAAACCTCATGCTGACCCAAACTGCATACTGTTGTTACCTAAAGCAAAATTTCATATAAAATTTAAGTAACAAAAGAATAAATTAATAAAATGGCTGGTCAAAGTTCAGGCACTTATTAAAAAACACAAAAAAGTTAATTTGTCAATTACAGCCATAGCACTCTAGTTCACTAACCCAAATATTCATAGATACATAAAAAGGATGACTTATTTTAGTCTCCGAACATTACAATATGTATGTTGCTACATATGTTGCTACAACATAGCAATCTTTCAAAGTGTTGCTGCAAGAAAACATGTTGAGTTAATACAAGTAAAACCATTTTATAGATGCTAAAATTTACCTGTTTGAGTCCTTCATCAGTAAGTTTGTCCTGGTTGCCTACATGAACTTTCTGAAGTAAAGGACAGTGAGAGGCAACCGCAATAATAGAGGTGTCAGAAAGCTGTTTACACCTGTAGGCTGTATACCTAAGAAGTCCAGGACATTTAAATGCTAGAACACACACGCCAGTATCAGACATACTGCGACAATCAGAAATGTTGATTTCAATTATATTTTGACTTCTTGACGCAATTTTTTCCAATAATTCATCAGTGACCTATGAGAGGAGAGAAGAAAAGCAATAAATTTAAAAATCTGCTAAAAGTAGAAACTTACATTATATTATTTTATTAAATTCTCCCCAATAAATAATATAATAATTAGATTATAGCATGAAAACCACAATCAAAAGAAAACCTTCTTACTTAATATTAAAGCATAATAAGAACTGTGGTATAATAAAAAAATATATTTGGTCTTTGTCTCCAGTTCCTGGAACAGAGCTCCTAAAGTTCTAGGAATTTCCTGAGTGATAGGAATGTCTTTTGTTATTTTTAACAAGCCCCTTTTACCATGCCTGAGTTTATACTAATGAAATGACTTAAGTTGGGGCCCCTAGATAGCTTCAGGATGGGGGCTGGTCACCAGAAAGACCAAACACCATGTGATTAGAGGGTGGAAACTTTCAGCCCCATCCTCCAACTTCCTGGGAGGGAAGGGGAGCTGGAGACTGGATTATAAAAACTCTTGAACACTGATTTGAAGGGCTTCTGGGTTGGTGAATACATCAAAGTGCTGGGAGGTCGATGTGGATGTAAACAATATAGAAGCTCCAAACTCTCTCCCCCCATACTTTGCCCTATGCATATTTTCCATTTGGCTGGTCCTGGTTTACATCCTCTATAACAAATCAGTAAACATAGTATTTTCCTGAGTTCTGATCATTTTAGCAAATTATCACACCTAAGGAGGGGGTTGGGGGAACTTCCAAATTTACATCTGGTCAGTCAAAAGTATAGGTGGCTCCTAGGACTTGTGACTGGTATATGAAGTGGAGACAGTCTTATGGGACTGAGCCCTTAACCTGTGAGGTCTACACTAACTCCAGGAGTTAGTGTCATAATTGAACTGTATTGTTGGACGTGCATTTAGTGTCAGAGAATTTGTTGTCAGAATGGAAAAAAACACATATTTGGTGTCAGAAAACACCAAGTGATAAGGTATGTGTTAGTTTTCATTAAACGCCTAAAAATCTATCCTTATTAGGAAAACTTTCAAACTCACCAAAAACTTCCCACAAACAAAACTGTATTGAGATTTGGAGTTGGTTCTGTTTTTAACCCAACAAATAGTATATAAAATAGTATATATCAGCCATCATGATGTATGACTCTTGACTTTTCACACTTATTATGAGATGATACCTACCAAAGTATATAAATTTCAATTGTTTTACTACTTTTATCTGAATACATTACATATAACTAAATCCATAGCTTAGACAATATATCATTTTGGGTTTCAGCACACTGAAGACTTCATAGAAAAGTCCATTTAAAAAAGTTTTTCTCGGAAGACTCAAAGCTACATGTAAGTAACCTTAAAATTCATCTGCTGAAATTCATATGGCCATCTCAATTCTTTAAACAAATTTTTAAAACCAACCTCTACACATTCCCTGCCCAATCATATTTCCAAAAAAAGAAAACAGAGTTAACATTATTCAAGTCTTTTGTGTAAAAATAATGGTAAGAGAAAATGCACATGATGAAATTTAGAAAGGAAAAAGAAGGGCTTCCCTGGTGGCGCAGTGGTTAAGTATCCGCCCGTCAATGCAGGGGACACAGGTTTGAGCGCTTGTCCGGGAAGATCCCACATGCCACAGAGCAACTAAGCCCGTGCACCACAACTACTGAGCCTGCACTCTAGACCCCACGAGCGACAACTACTGAGCCTGCGTGCCACTACTGAAGCCTGCGCACCTAGAGCCTGTGCTCCGCAACAAGAGAAGCCACCACAACGAGAAGCCCATGCACCACAATGAAGAGTAGCCCCCGGCCACCACAACTAGAGAAAGCCCGCACACAGCAACGAAGACCCAACGCAGCCAAAAATAAATAAATAAATAAATTTATTTTAAAAAAAAAAAAAAGGAAAAAGGAAAGAATTGGAGTGTTGAGGGATATAAGGAGTAAGAGCCAAGGTTGAAAATACCTTTGTTTATGCTTGTTGGAAACAGCATACCTCTCTCTTTTTTTTTTCTTTTTTCTTTTTCACCTCCAGACCTAACTACCAGGGGAGGGGAAAAGCTCTTCTTAGTCTGAGTTTGTAACAAATAGCTCAGACAGCCAAGACTAATGAAGTAAAGAGCCAATGGCTTACTTCACGTTACCTCTCTCCACTGTACCAGCTACAACTAACTAAATATTCACCATTCCCCCTGGACACAAATTTCATGAACCTGGACAGGTAAATGACTAATTCTATAACTGTCTTCACCTCTTACCAATGAGACAGAAAAATAAAAAAGAAAACTCATACACAAATGCTCAGGAACTTGCTTATTTTGTTTAAAGTACATGTGTTTATAAACACACACAAATGCTACCAGTGGTGTGTTGGAGTTGGCTTGTACCAAGTCACAAAAGTCTATAGTATATACCACTTTCGAAGTCAGTCATATCACTACATTCAGTGACATCACATTGGTAGCTTGAAATTGGTCATGGTGAAAATATTTGTACAACAAAAACTGGAAAATATAACAAATCAGGGCTTTTTCTTTGCTCTTTTTGAAAGCCAGCTGTTAAACATTTACCAGCACATCACTAACAATATCACGGAAGGATTTAGAGCAGGTTTAGAAGTCTAATAAAATCCTATTCTTATTGGATATCTTTTTAATGTTTCCAATGCCAAGCACTGAAAACCAAGTTTAAGGGAAGAATTTAACAAATCCAACAAATTATTTGTAATAAGCACTATTAACTATTTTCTTTCCTAATTTATGCCACCATATAAACATATTGGCAGTCGGGCAATAGGGAGGATTAGAAAATTCATCAAAATGAAAATTAAAACAAAATAAGTTATCTTATTCCATTTTGCTTCCATTTCTTCACACAAAATAACATTATAAGTATACTGTTATGAAAAGTATAATAATAATAAATTAATAGGGATGATAGTATCAACTCATAAGATTGTTGATCAAATGAATACATATAAATCTCACTGAACAGTATGTACATGGCACGTCAGCAGTACTATATAAATGTTTGCCTTATTTTCTACTATTAAACTAATATTCATAAAATGACCCCTCCAAAAAATGAAAAGTTTAATAACTCTTTTTAAAGGTAGTAAAAACCAGGGGGGATGAAGAGGACTAAGACAAAGAGGATTAAGAACCAACCCAAAATCACCAATCCAAACTAAAAAATGTATTCTTCATCATAGGAACCTAGCTTCAACTTGAATTTGAAAAAAAAGTACTAAAGCACAGAATTATAGATTACAGTCATTTGAACTATCTTGAAAAACTACAGCGTGAAAGAACTGATTTCTGAGGAGGAAAAAGATATTTTTTGAATAGATCAACCTGAGTGTTTCTTTAGAATTAGAATCCATACCTGCTGACGACTACTAAGATCCAGCTGCTTCCAAAACTGGAAATCTAAACAAAGGTCACGCCAGTACTTGCAAACCAATGATGCAGAAAGGCAACGCTCATCCAGGGATAAATTGGAAAATATCTGTGAATAAAAAAGGAACCACATAATATGTGCTAAAAATTTTAAAGGCAATGAAAAGGTCTTTATCAGTTAGAAAAAAATTACCCTTTTTTTTTTTTTTTTAAATTTATCCTTTCTGTCGAGGGCTGACTTTAAATAGATCGCAGTGAGGGAGCTGCTCTGCTACGTAAGACACCCTGACCCAGAAGCAGGTCATCTACGAATGGTTTAGCACCAGGTTCCCTATGAAAGTGTGTTGTGTGAAGGGCGAGGGTGCACAACAGGCAAGGGGGTGGCCGCCTTTCCAGCCGTGAAAAATCAACTTTAAAAACAGAAAACCATCTTAAGTACAAGTGGCCATTATTAAAAGAATCATTGTTATGGACTGTCCTAAAGAGGAAGTATGATATGGGAGAAGCTAAGAACACAACCAGGAGAGGAAAAAAAAAAAGCAAACACTCAAATTACTAAAATCATGAATAAATAGAGACATTATTACCAACCTTACAAAAATAGAATTATAAGAGAGTATTATGAACAATTGTATGCCAACAAATTAGATAACCTAAAGGAAATAGACAAACTTCTAGAAACATAAAAACTACAAAAAACTGACTCAGAAGAAATAGAAAATTTGAATACACCTATAACAAGTAGAAATATTAAATCAGTAATCTAAAAACTTCTAACAAAGAAAGACCAAGGACCAGATGGCCTCAATAGTGATATATTTAAAGAACAAATACAAATTCTTCTTAAATTCTTCCCAAAATTGGAGCATGAGGGAACCCTTGCTAATTCATTCTATGAGGTTAGCAATACCCTCATACCAAAGCCAAAGACATCACAAGAAAACTATAGACCAATGTTCCTTATGAATTTAAATGCAAACAATCCTAACAAAATACATTTGACCCTTGAACAACGCAGAGGTTTGGGGTGCTGACCCTCAGTGCAGTCGAAAACCCAAGTATCACTTACAGTTGGCTCTCCCTATATGAGGTTCCTCACCCATGGATTCAACCAACCAAGCATCATGTAGTACTACAGTATTTACTCTTGATCAAAAGAAATCTGCATGTAAGAAAACTTGCACAGTTCAAATCCATGTTGTTCAAGGGTCAACTAAACTGTATTACCAAACTGAATCCAGCAGCATATTAAAAGGATCATACATCATGTGGTGCCCAACTGGCACCACAACATGAGACTTGCAAATATGTGGGTTTTCACCATTTTTTTCCTAACAAGTTCATCACTTTTAGTTGACAAACACAGGTTGTTACTTATTGCCCCAAACTAAGTGGGATCTATCCCAGGACTGCATAGATGGTTCAACATGCAAAAATAAATCCATTTAACATATATTAATCCATTTAACCATATTAATAAAATGAAGGTTTAAAAAACCCAACCATCTCAATTAATGCAGAAAAAGCATTTGACAAACTCCAATACCCTTTCTTAACAGAAAATACTCAGAAAACTAGGAATAAAAGGAAACTTCCTTAATGTGATAGATGGCATGTATAAAAGTTCCACAATTATCATTATACCTAATAGTGAAAGACTGAATGTTTTCCCCTGAGATGAGGAACAAGAAAAAGATTTCTACCATCTCCACTCCTATGCAACATCGTATTAGAGATTCTGGCCTGGGCAATTATGTAAGGAAAAGAAATAAAAGGCATCCAGGCTAGAAAGGAAGAATTAAAATGTTCTATAGTCACAGATATCATGATCTTATATACAGAAAAAAAAATACACACAAAAATTTAGAGCTAATAAGCAAATATTTCTGTATACTAGCAATAAACAATTCAGAAATGAAATAAGAAAGCACTTCTATTTGCAACAGCATCAAAGAATACTTTTTTATACTTTCCACTTCTTCATACTGAGATTTCCCATTTGTTGGGTCAATGTTATCGTATTCTTCTATAATTTAAATCATGTTTCCTTCCATTCTTTTAACATGTTTATAATAGCAGTTTAAAGTTTTTATCTGCTAAGTCTAGTATCTGTGCCTACTCAGTTTCTATTAACTGCTTTCATTTCTCTCAGTATAGGTTCCATTTTTTTCTGTCTCTTTACATGTCTCAATTTTTCATTCAAAACCAGACATTTTAGATAATATATTGTAGCAACTCTGGAATTTGATTTACTTTTCAGAATTTTTTTTCAGCTTTAATCTCCCTGGCCCTAAATGGTAGGATATGAGTCCCCTGAAGTTTGAATGTCTCTGCTCAAGTTTTAATTCTTATTCACATTTTTTTTTTAGCCTGGCTTCTTAGGGAGGTCAACCTCTGTCTAAATTGCTTAGTTTCCAGCTAGTTATTTGGGCAAAGATATGCTCAAACATCTCAAGTCTGCTCTCCAATCTGTGCGTGGGATGGGAAAAGCATATTCAAGGCTTATACTCGTCTGCTTTAGCCCTTGATTTCTGCTAGATACTCTCAAGTCTCCCCTGCACATATGCATAGTTTCAGAGTAAGCCAAGGATATGTGAAGAGCTTATTATCCCTTTATGGTTCTCTCATTTCCAAGGTCTGCCTGTTAAATTCCTAGCTCGTCCCCCACTCATCCCAACTGGCACCACAACATGAGACTTGCAAATATGTGGGTTTTCACCATTTTTTTCCTAACAAGTTCATCACTTTTAGTTGACAAACACAGGTTGTTACTTATTGCCCCAAACTAAGTTACTCTCTTAAGACACCTAAGCTGCTGGCTTTCCAAGCTCCTGATTCTTGCCAAAGGTACTGGGGTACGAGGGTACAGTAGGGGCCTCATTCAAGTGTGGTGTAGACCTCCACTATTCTTACCTAAAGCTCTAGTAGTTTTCCTAAGAATAAATGCGTCTCATTTTGTTGTGTGTTTCTGGTCGATTTCCAAAGCCCAAATAGTTTGGGGCAATTTTTCCCAGTTATTTATTATATATATATATAATAAATAAAATATATATAAAATTTATATATATTTATTTTGTGTTTGTGGAGAGGATTCACCAAACTCTTCATGCAGCCAAAGCTGGAAGTCCCTCTCTGGTGGATATTTTTAATGCTTGTTCCCCTCATTTTATAGATGAGAGAATTTAGAGAGATTTAGTGAGACTAGATCATTTGTTTAAGGTTAAAGGACTACATCGCTTTAAAGGGCTAATCTGTCCCTTAACAAAGAGAAGATTCGTGGAACATAGTCACTGGAACCAAGAAACACCTTGCTTAAAATATGTCTGACTTTCAATCGTACCTTCTTTGAACCTTAGTTTTCTCCTTTGTTAAAGTGAGAGGATTGTTATCATTAACAGAAAATTGACTAATCTAGATAGATCTAGATGGGTCTTATTTATTCAGGTGAAAGGAAATAAATAAGTGAGTAAAGATAAAACCAGTACCAGCAAAGATGGATAAAAGTAAAAAAGCAAAATACTCAGCTAAAATACCAATGCATATTTAATAGATCTTTGCATATGGTTTGTGGTAGGCAACCTACAAAATGGCCCTCAATGACCCCACCTGCTGGTATTTACACCTGTGTAATTCTCTCCTCTTGAGGGTAAACTGGATTTACTGACTCACTTCTAATGAACAGAGTATGGCAGAAGAGATTAGATTAAGAAAACTGTGGCTTCCATTTTGAGTGTTCTTGACACTGTTGCTCTATGTGATTAGCCCTATGGAGAAGCCCAAATGGCATGGCAAGGAACTTAAGCATCTGGCTAACGGCCAGTAAGGACCTGAGGCCTGCCAAAAACCATACGAGTAAGCTTGGGTGAAAATTCTCAAGTCCCAGTCGAGTAGCCCCAACAAACACCTTGAATATAACCTCATAAGAGACCTTGGATCAGAAGGACCCAGCTAAGCCACAAAGGGATTCTAACCCACAAAAAATATGAGATAATAAATGTTTGTGGTTTTAAACTGCATAATTTGTTAAACAGAAATAATTAACTAACACGTGTTTAAATATTCCCGCTTTTCTTTCTGTCATTAAAATGCTATCTTGCCCCTATCCTAACTCCTCAGAAAATAACTACTATGCACCATGCTATTTTCTTAACTCATTTAACAAACATCTGTGCACATGTACCTAGGCTTCTGTGGGAGACACTAAGACATGAGATGTATTCACTGGTTTCAAGATTATGTGGTCAAAGGCATTTCTGAATTATCTTTGGATCATCTGAGATTCAAGAGAAAGAACATTTCAAAGGTTGCTTTGAAGAAAGAGAACATAGGTCTGTAAAGGACTGGCCTGGAACATTTTTGCTAAATAAGAAAGAGGAAAAAATGACAATGAAAAAACTGAAATGGCACTTGCATCAAGCCAGGAAATTGCTTACTTTAACACAGGCCTGTTAGCAATGTCTTGAGCGTGACAGAAGTCCAAGCCAAGTAGGTACTCTAAGGCTGTATTAGATCGAGGGATCTATCATCTTATATCTTGTTGCTCTTTCATCACTGCCCTAATTTATAGGGTTGAAAATGGGTTACTCTTTTAATCCAGGTGGTCTAGCCCTGGAAAAGGGAAGAGGAAGCAAAGGACAAGCAGCTGCCTTTTATAGTGTGATCTGGAAGTCATATACATTGCTTCCACTCATATCCTATTATCCAACATTTAGTCACATAGCCACCCCTATATGAGAGGCTAAGAAAGTCTCTAGTTAGGTGATCATGTGCCTAACTAGAACACGATGGGTACTGTTACTAAAAAGAATGTAAGGGGAATGGATATTGGGAAACAACAATGACTTCTAGTCAGGACCTGGGTTGAAAACATGCTTAATATTCTTGATCTTTATTGGCAGATCTGGACAATGCAACTAAGCTATTAATTACCAGAAAATGTACAAGCCATATTACTGATATAATCTGAACTAATCACTACCAGGCCAATATCCAAATATTTCTAAAACTTGAAGATTCTATTTTTGACTGAGGCATTGATATAAGGTATCAGAAGATACTTCAGACTAAAAAAACTTCCAGAGAACGTATCATTGCTTAACATTTGGTCATACATATCCCACAGACCTTTATAGTACTTAAAAATCAACCATGCCAACACCTACATTTGGCCATTTCATTTCTTGATGAAGAGATCTCATCTGCTATCAGATATTACTACAAAAAGGAGTTAAGGCTTATGAGCATGCAGACTGTATGCAAGTTATAGAAATACAAGAAGTAAATCTGTGTAGCTATTTTATATTGATCATCTTCTCTGTGTCAGTTTAACTTTTTTGGCCTTTTCAATTTTTTTCCTATGTACATCATATCTTGCCTCTTTCTCTTTTTTTGTGGTACGCAGGCCTCTCACTGTTGTGGCCTCTCCAGTTGCGGAGCACAGGCTCCAGATGCACAGGCTCAGCGGCCATGGCTCACGGGCCTAGCCGCTCCGCGGCATGTGGGATCTTCCCAGACCAGGGCACGAACCAATGTCCTCTGCATCAGCAGGCGGACTCTCAACCACTGCGCCACCAGGGAAGCCCTTGCCTCTTTCTTAAATATTCTACTTATATTGTTTGCCAAAAGCTTGAAAGTAAAATTTACTAAACAGTCTGTTGAATAAAGCACCATTTAGAAAAACAGAGACACAAAACATATTTCTGATACTTTTTTTTTGGCCACACGGGGCTTGCGGGGATCTTAGTTCTCTGACCCAGGATTGAACCTGGGCCCCGGCAGTGAAAGCGGTGAGTCCTAACCACTGGACCTCCAGGGAATTCCCTTTCTGGTATTTTTCTAACCGTACAGCCATAGGGAAGTCACAGATTCTAAAACTATTTCCTAATCTGTAAAATAATTTCTCACAATTTAATCATTAAAATTTAAAGCACAGCAAACTAATAAAACCCCCAACTGTTACTACATAGAGTGTTAGTCTATAGCAAAGTCAGGTATTTACACAAGAATAAGTTTTATTCGAAAGCCAGTCACAGAATTCAATAAAACAAGACTCTTTTTTTTAAGTATTTTGGGAGGAGACACTGAAATGATGTGTTCTTTTGACATATCTCCATTATTCTCTGAGCACTTCCTTGCATTCTGGCTCAAAATATTCCAAGCTCATCTTGTTCTTTACTTGTCCCAGCCCTGGAATCAGTCATTTCTCCAAAGAACACTGATTCCTTTTAGCAGAGAATGATATTTAGAAGCTAAGATCTGGACACTAAGTGTACTCACTGTCTTGGGTATTGCTGCTCAAAGACCCTCTCAGAGGGCAGAGCGAGGGAATGCATGCATGTATGTATGTATGTAACCAATCTCCCATTGCTGTTGTTAGCTTCTTCCACCACATGGATGCCCTTACCACATCACTTGAACACCAAATTGGCCAAGACTTGGGCAATATTTTTTATTTTTAATTGAAGTATAGTTGATTCACAATATTATATTAGTTTCAGGTGTACAACACAGTGATTCAATATTTTTACAGTTATACTCCACTTAAAGTCATTACAAAATAATGGCTATATTTCCCAGTGCTGGACAATATATGTTTGTTGCTTCAAGATTCTTGATAAGCATAAAACAGGATATTTAACCAAAGGTAAGTAACTTTTTAAGAAACTATTATTTTAATATTAAATGCTTCCATATTTGCCTTCACATATCTTCCCTTACATTCCCTATCATTTATACAACCTGGTATCTTAAGTTGGTAAAGAACAGTTTAAGGTTACCCCCCTTGACAGCTACTCCTTACAAGGCACCAAAATGTATAGACTTCTCAAAATGAGAAGAAAAAAAAATCTCAGCTTTTGGTAGCCTGATTTGATTAAATTATCCAAGATTACTAGGCATTCTCCAGCAAAGAACAATCTTGAACCTGACTTCCTAAGGACACTCCATTTTAGCACTGGCTAAACCATCCCTAGAACTCCAGAGACATACTTTCTAGAATTTATCTGGTACTGGAACCTTAAGTCAAAGCACTCATGAAAAGCTACATGTAACTTAGCTCCTCTTACCCACTAGTAATCTACATTCAAAGCTTTAAAAAGTCGCATCACTTTTTTTCTTCAACTCCCATTGTCATTGCTTTTATCCTTGTTTTCATATCTGAAAAAAAATAGATCAGATACATAAGCTTTCCTCCAAAGCACACTTCTCTTATAAAACTCTTTCTTGATCATTAAAGCAACCTGTTCGTAATAGAGCTATAAAAATACAGATTTAGGGCCTCCCTGGTGGCGCAAGTGGTTGAGAGTCCGCCTGCCGATTCAGGGGATACGGGTTCGTGCCCCGGTCTGGGAGGATCCCATATGCCGCGGAGCGGCTGGGCCCGTGAGCCATGGCCGCTGAGCCTGCGCGTCCGGAGCCTGCGCGTCCGGAGCCTGTGCTCCGCAACGGGGGAGGCCACAACAGTGAGAGGCCCGCATACCGCAAAAAAAAAAAAAAAAAATACAGATTTAATAACTACTGATACATTATCAGAGATGCATTCATGGTGAAGTGGTTTTCTAATGGTGGTGATAGATTTTGGGTCTCTCACCTGGTTTCCTTTGGAAAGAAATAGTCTGCTGACAGAGAGCAAGATATCTAAATATATAGCATACAAAGCCTCTAAAATTTAAATATAGATTCAAAATACCCAGTTACTCAAATAGCTACTACTTAAAGAAAAATATTCCATTGCTATCATTTGGTAAAACTGTTATAGTGGATCCACTATATAAAAATCTAATTGTGGTATCAGTAGTTAAGGTTGCTTGAGGTAATAAAGGCAACAGGTAGCAAAGACTGAAGCTAGCTTATATGATCCAAAACAATCCATTTACCAGTCCAAGTTCATATGTTACAGGCTTAAGTACTTTAGAAAATGCTATTCCCACAGTTGACCTTTGAAGAGCCATTCCCTGCTTCTCAAATTTCTAATATTTAAAGACACAATCCAACCTTACAGACCCAATTATAAAATTAGCCTCTGACTCATAAGGTTAGATGTTGGTTGGTGTAAGCTTCCCCCCACCCCCTAATTCAGGAATCTCTTTCATAAAATTCTAAGAGAAGACTATTTAAGCCCTTTTACACCATATGTTGAAAAGATCTCTAAACCTGGAAACACTGAGCTGGGTTCTAGCCCAGGGTCTGCCATTCACTATCTGAAATGTCTTGGGGTAAGCCATTTCACTTCTACAGGCCTGTTTCTTCATGCATAAGAAGTAGGGAGTGACAAGATGACCTCAAAGGTCTCTTCCTGAAGTTACATAATTATGACTTCCAATGAAGTTCACCATTTTAAGAAAGAATTCATTTCATCTTTACAGAGCTCCTATAGTTAGAAAGGACTTCCTGAATTTTCAGAGAATCACATTCTTCAACCCTGAAATTCCACTTCTTGAAATCTACCCTAGAAAAATGACCACATGTGCACAGAAAACATCTATTAGCATTGTTTACAGTAGTAATAAATTGGAAACATCCAATTATACCATACTGAAATAAATATAGTATGGCATAATACTATGGGATACTATACAACAGTTAAAAAGAATGAAGGAAACCATACACTCACTAATAAAAAAAGATCTCCAAATCATACTGTTAATGAAAACAATTGCAGAACATGTACATTTTGATGCCATTTATGAAAAAGGCTATGAAGTTTTACACAGGGCTTTCTACAAAGAAAAAAATATTCTGGAGCTGCACAGTCCAGTACAGTAGCTGCCAGCCACGCATGACTACTGATCCCTGAAATGCAGCTACTGTGACTGAGAAACTGAATTTTAAATTTTATTTCATTTTAACTACTTTAAATTTAAATAGCAACATGTAGCTAGCGGCTACTGTACTCCACAGTACAAGTCTAGAAGAAAAATCTAAACTGATAACAGTGGTTAGTGACCTCTGGAGAGAAAACTAGATAGGAGAGTAGGGGGTGAACCAAGGCCAACTTTTGCTTTACAGTCATTATTTGAATACTTTAAAGCAAGTAATACTACTTACATAAAAGTAAAATTGAAAAAGAAAAAGCCTTATTGATATTGGGCCAAAAAATCTGCCTATGAACCACAGTAGAAAGAATTTAGTTTTCTTTTGCTTTTGCCATACCTCGAAAAAACTGAGCAAGTATGGTAGTTTGAGTCAACTTTCCTAAAAACATCTTTGAATCAGATTTTCTCATGTCTCTCTCCCAAACTCTCTCCCCTCCACATCCACCTTTTCTACAACTGTAGTAAATTCTGGTACAAAGGCCACAGCAATACAATTATAGAAGTTATGGCCCATTATCAGGGGAGTAGGACATACTTTCTAATGGGGGTAATGGATTTGTGCCTCTCTATGCAACAACTCTCTGGTACTGTAAAGAAAATTGTCATAGCTCCCTAAGTCTTCTCTTCTCCATGCCTAAGCAGAGCCAGAATCTCTTCACCATCCAATGGCTCTACTGTGGCTCAAAACAACAACTCAGGATAGAAACACTTCTTAGAGACTTCCCTTATTGGCATGGCATATTCACCCAGAGTCTCAGCCCAGACTTCCTAAAAACCTGGTCATTCACTTGTTCATCAGTATTACTGAGTGCTATTAAATGCCAGGCACTGCACTTAGGGGAGAAGATAGGGCAATGAACACTATATATGTCACCAGAGCCTCTGCCCCGCAAAGCCTTATCCCCAAAAGTTCTACTTCGGTTGGTAAACACTAAAAAACTTCGATTTCAATTCATTCCAGACAGTCTGACTCACTCTGTGCTGAATACCACCAGGACCATGAAAACCACACAGTATCTTTATCCAAGTTTCTAATACAAGTAATGGAAATCTATATAACATGTCTAAATACTCCAACACAATAGGGTAAGTCCAATGAGTAATTTCCCCAAATGTCCCTTAGATCAGGTTTTCAACAGTCCCTAGCAAAAATGTGGAAAAGAACAATGTAGCAAATGAAATAAACTTGTTCTATAAGAAGTCTCTTTATTATGAAATCATGTCCTACCACCTTTTTTTTCTTTTTTTTGTTTTTGTATTAATATTATCTATTTCATGAAATAATAATGGTTTAGGTAGAAAGTGGGAAGTACCTGGGTTTTGTTTTGTTTTTAAACAGTTTTACTTACCAAACAAGACAGCAATCAAACCTCTATACCAAGTATTCGTTGATATTTAATTTGTCCATGTCATCCACTAATTTAAAAGGTTCAAGAATGTTTCCTCCACCCTAAAATGCACACCCTGAACATACAGAGGTGGCAATTACTCCTCCAAAAATACACCTCTGTAAATTAAACAATTACATTTGGACACAAGGAAAAGGTAAACCTTCCCACTCCTTTGCTATACTATTTACAAAAATATTAATATCACAATAAAACAGACCCCAAAACACAGGATTACAAATAGGCAAAAAGTCTAATCAAAGCATATTGTTGACAGTATATAATTATACTGTCAACAATTACAATTGATGGCACTTCAGTAACAATAAAAGTTGCCAAATTCTTATCTAGGTTTTTCTATCTAGTCTTAAATATCATCCACACTGAGTAACCGGGTTTATATTTATTAAGCTTCAGAAAGCTGCAGATGTGGGGGTGGGAGAGAAGAGAGAAAATGAGGGAAAAAATAACTTTTTAATAATAGCTTACTACAAACTATCACATAACTAAGTGACTAGCACTAGCATTGACAAAATTGCAAATTTTACTTAGTAGTTGCGAGACGAGGCTCCCACAAGACACCTACCTCTTCCCCACTCATCTATCCCCCAACAAAAAATACATTTGTCCTTACCTTCTGGTAATCTGTATGCTCTTATGTAAGGGTTAAAATGTAGAAAGGTAATACAACATAGTATAAATAAAAGGGTTTTCAAGTCAGGCAGGCCTAAATTCCCCAGATCTGCCCCTTACTGTCTGTGTGTGACCTTGGGCAAGTCATTCAACCTCTTCAAGCCTCACTAGACTGTAAGCTCCGTAGGAGCAAAGACCACTTCTGCCTGACTTACTACTGTAGGCACATGGCACTGAAATATCAGTTTCTTCTTGTATAAAATAAGGATGTTAACAATATTTCTCTCACAGAGTTAACTGAAGGATTAAATGAGATATTATGTATATAAAGCTCTGGCACAGTGCCTGATCATGGTAAATGATCAATAAAATTAACTGTTTTTGACATCAACTAGCAGCTATCAAACCTGAAAATACTGTTTGAAGACTTTCAAACACTAATATACAAAGTCTTCACCCAGTCATTGTAAACTGCTCAAGTGATAAAACAATATTTCGCACAAAACTTACGAATAGTTTCTAAACCACTGGGCTGGGAATCTAATAATAGATGAACCCTGAATTATGCGCAACAGACCCAAGCTATTAAAAGACATTTAGTAGACTCCAAGTTTTTCTACTTCAATAATACGCCATAGGCATCCTCCCCATTGGCTTCCCAATCTCCCCTTCGGACATCTCCGGCTGTCAGGGAGCCCCCTCCTCCGTGCTTAGAGGGAGGAGAGAGAAAACCTCCGAGGCGGGGGCCGGGGTTGGGGGACAGCGCGCATCCCCGCGCCACTCGCCCGGACCCACCTTGAGCAGGATGGATGGCGGCAGCTGATTGATGTCTGGGGTTTCGGGGGATGGCTCCCTATGACAGTCGCACGGATTTTCGGGGGTCTCCTGATCGCCGCATTCGTGGTGCTGCTGGGCAGGCGAGGGGGCGGTGCCCCCCGCTCGGACGGCGTTCCCACCGGCCTCTGTGGGGGCACCTTCCGAAGTGGGAGAGGAGCGCTGGGGGCAGAGAGGCTGCGGTGGCTGCTCTGGGCCCTGGCAGCAGCCGGCGTCGGGGGGCCGCGGGGGCGAGGCGCCTCCCCCCGCAGGTCCTCCTCCTCCTCCGCTGCCGCCGCCGCAGGCCCCCCCGCCACAGCGGGGCTGCTTACAGGGGGTGCAGGCGGGGACCCCGGCCCCCTTCCGCTTGCACACCATCTCGGGAGGCGTGGGGGGCTCGGCCGGCGGCGGCGGCCCCCGGAAGAGCTGCACGGCGGCGGGCGGCCCCAGGAAGCGCACGGGCCCCAGGCTGGCCAAGAGGAGGCTCCGGCCCTGCTGTTCCCAGGCGGCTGCCGCGGCCAGCCCCAGCTCTTTGCAGCAGGAGGTGGGCGACGAGGCCGAAGCGGCAGCGGCGGCGGCGGCGGCGGCCGAGGATAGCAGGAAGCGGCGGGCGGCGGCGGCGCAGTCCTCGGCGGCCAGGGCCGCGTAGCGCCGCGCCAGGTGCTGCGAGGAGGCGGCAGCGGCGTAGGCCCCGTCCCGCGGCGGCGGCGGCGGCGAGAGCGGCAGCTCCTCCTCTGGGCCGGCGGGGGCGGGCGCGCCGGGGCTGTGCACGATGAAGCAGAGCATGCAGGGCCCGCGGAAAAAGCAGTCCCAGCTCCGGGGCGCCGCCGGCTGTGGGGGCGCCTTGGCCGGGGTACGGCGGGGCAGCCTGAGGAGAGGGTGGCGGCGGCGGCACCAGCTGCAACAGCGAGGCCTCTTCTGGCTTGGGCGGTTACGCGGCTCCTTCGAGAGAAGGTGGCCCATATAGAAGGCCCCGAGGAGGGGGACCGGGACAGAGAAGTAGGGAGGCCCGGACAGCCAGGCTCCCGGCAGCGAGGCAGGCCCCTCTCTGGCTGGGCCTCGGGCCCGCGGCGGGCGGCGGGGTCGCCCGCCTCGCGCACACACACGCACACACGGGCACACACGCGACGGTGGGGGGGGGGGTGGGCGTCAGCTGCGGGCCGGCCCGGCGCCGGATGGGGGCTACATGCTTTGCCCCGGGAAGCCGGGAGAACGATGGGCGCGAGCTTTGGGAGCGCGACGGAGGGAGCGAGCCTGCCGGCTCAGTCAGTCAGTACGGAGGCAGGGGGAACGCGGGGTCCGGCTCGGACCATTTTAACTGCGGCTCCGCTGGCGGCGCGCGCGCCCGCGACACAGCTCGGAGCCGCAGGAGCGCGCGGCCTGTTCGGGGAGGGGGCGGAGCCGCGGCAGCGGCGCGCTCGGGGCGGGGGCGCGGGGGCGCGGGCGCCCGGCTGCCTACCCGGGACGGGTGGGGACTGCTGGGAAGCGGGCTGGCGAGGGTGCGGGGCTCGCGGGGAGCGGCGCGCGCCCTTCCCTCCCGTCGCCCAAGGTTTCGCGTAGCCCACGCCCCTTTTGTGGGGCGGGAGGAGACGCTTCCGAGCCAGCTGTGTGGCATCCGTTTGCACTGCCGCGCTGACGTCTCTAGGTATAAGTTCAAGGACTGCCATTGGCCGGGAGCCTCTCGGCTCTTTCTTTCGCCCCCACCTCCCGACTCGGAGACCCGGGCCACGAAGAATAGGTAAACCCGATTCCGCCTGAAGGCCGACTTGGGTCCCCGGCGGCCCCTCGGGTGGAGTGGCAGATGCGCGGCCCTGGGCTGGTGAGGACTCTAGTTCTCACGTGAGGGACTAACAGCAGGTAGTGCGGCACTGCAGTGTTTTTCCACTTGTTTGCATACTTGTTGCTTGTGACAGACTACTGACTTTCCATAACTTTATTTCAGAATGAAAGCATATATCAAATTATTTATACACACCAGAAAGATAAACAGTTTTTTTCAACCCAGTTAGTCATCCAACATCCCAAGCTGCAAGCTATGGATGACTTTATCGTTTGCACCCTCCAAGTCCCATCTATCCATCCATCAGGTACAGTACTTTAAAAATGATTATGCAGTGCCTGCTCTAAGATAAAAGGTTCTAAGCAGACTTGGGAGACCCAGATGAAAAAGAGGAAATAGTCTTGGCAGACAGCCCTTTAGAAGATTTGCCTACAATGAGACCAGAGAAAGAAGGCAATAACTAGGAGCAGTATCTGGTGTTGAGAGAAGGTTAGTTTTCACAAGGGAGAAATCGGGAGAGGCTTTTGCAAGGAATTGGACATGCTGATAGGAATGAGCCAGTATAAAGGAGGAAGTAGGGAAATGAGAAGAGATAATACAACAAGACCCCTGAGAAGATGGAGTGACGATTACCTTCAGAGGGATACCGTCTTCACTGTGACTGGAAGGAAGGAGGAAAGGATAGATCAAGGTTGAATACAGATAGGTGGACATTTTTGGCAAGAAAGTGAAAGAGTTCCTTTCAAAAGGTCTCTACTTTAAGTGGAGCCTGGTTACATACTGAAGGGTGGAAGGCCGATGTTTTTAAAAGCTACTTAGGGTAACTGAGAGAACTGACTGAGGAAGCAGTATTGCAATATTCAAGGCCTGTCAGCGTAGAAACCTTTGTTTGAGCATGCCTGACTTTCCCACCCCAGTGGCCAGCCTCACCCCACCTTCACCCAACGTACCATCAAACCTTTGCTAATCGAAGCCTCTTTGTCAGGAATCACTTTTATTTTGGGTCTGCCAGCATTCACGGATCTCCCTTTCTCAGCTTAAGAACAGTGAGATGGAATTCCAAGAAACCTAGAGGCAAAGATTCATCAAAGGGTTTAACATACATTTCTATCAAGGCACTGCCCAAACTACATTTACCTACAGGTATTATCCACACAGCTTTCATCCCTCTGACTTTAAAGGGTTCTTTCAGGGCCCCAGAGCTTCACTAGTGAGGAAGGGAGGTTAGGAGTGACAGGGTTACCTGAGGCCTTATAACAAATCCTTTGCATCTCTTCCAAGCTACACTTTGAGCAAACGGAGAGTGTGTTCTAAGCCTTTTTATTACTCTATGTCAAAATTGTGGACCCATTAACTTCATATAAATTAAACACACATTATGACCTAGCAATTCCACTTATAGGTATTTATCAAAGAAAAATAAAAACTATACACACAAAAAGACTTGTACAAAAATGTTCATAGCAGCTTTATTCATGATAATTAAAATCTACAAACAACCTAGATGTCCATCAGTAGAAGAATGGCTAAACTGGTATGCTCGTTCGATAGAACACTACTCAGCAATTAAAAGGAAGGGAGGGAGGGAAACATGAAGGAATCTCAAAAAATTTAGGCTGAATTAGACTCTGGAGTTGGAGGCCTAGAATTTTTATCTGATTTTAACAAGCTCCCCGTGTGATTTCTACACAAACAGCCTGGCACCATGCAGACCTATCAGAACTACACATAAAATCTAACTACAGCTTCTTGTTTTCAGAGGTGAGGCAAGTGACTCTGAGATTTTTGAAGTGGTTTCTGAAATTTACAGCACTGGTTCTTCCAATTCCAGAGCCATTCAGCCACAAGCAGGTGGCTGCTGTACCACAGCATGTAGCAGAGGGTTTCATATGTTTTAATAAGGATTAAGCTACTACTATTGCCACCAGAGCTATAATGAGTTTTAGAACTCATTACCCTAAGTGATAATACTACTGATAAGTATTCTAAATATTCAGGAGACAGAACTATGAGTAAGAGTAATAAATTGCAATTTAGAGACAACTATAGCACTGGATGGCCTTTTTAATGAGAAAAAGGAAAGCAGCCTGAACAACCAGGAGCTGGCCTGGAACTATTTGCTAGGCCTTGGTGTTACTGGCATTCTCAACTAGGTTTGAGTGTTCTGTTGTACAAAAACAATCTCACAAAACATCAACATCGAACATGGCCACTCTGTGATCATAATAGACAAGAAAAAAATAAGATGCCTCCGTAATCATGTCTGAACACAACCAACACAAGAACACTCCAAACCACAAAAATGACCAAACATTCTGCCTAATATAAGTGATTACTGTTTCTTGACCAATTACAACCTAAGCCTTGCTCCACTCTTCCTACCTTCTAGATAATAATTATTAAAATATCCAATCATAGAATAACCTCTGCTTCCTGACAGCATCCAATCCAGAGCAAAGCCTTAAACCTTCCTCAAAATCACCAAGCACAAGCCCAACCCTATAAGTCTTTTACACCTTCTTATTGAGACTCTCCCCAATTCCTCACATGTGCTATGTGCCTTTTTGTAACAAGTCAGTAAACTCAGCTTGGTTTAACTATGGGTGTGCTCCTGTTGGTCTTTGGCTGGAGAGCATTAACATTTGTTATAATCAAATGTCACCACCCTGTCTAAAATTACTCCCTCTTTATGCTGTACACCTTAAATGTTATAGTGCTGTATGTCAATTGTATCTCAATTAAACTGAAATAAAATTATACCTTCCTTTACTTTTCCTCTTACAGTGCTTTTATTTTCTTTATATCTCATTAGCATGTGTCTGTTTTGTCATTTTTTTCACTTTTAGTCTCTAGTGGAAGAGTGTAAACTCCATGAGGACAGGGACTTTTCTCAGTTTTTAGGAAGATAATCTGGCAACTGTATAGAAAATGGACTAAAGTAGGAAGAGGCTCTTAGCAGGAAGACCAGTTAAGACTGTTTGAAAGATAAATGGATGGGCCTTAAAAGCATGAATTAAGGCCAGCATGGTGGGGATAATGAAGTAGGGGTGGGATTGAGAAACATTTTTTATGTGGAGTTTTCAGGATTTAGTAACTTACTTATGAATTAGGCAGAGAGGAGGGGATGATGGATAGGGAAGAAATGAAGAACCCCAAAATAGCAATGTGTATATTCATATGACTTATTTCAGTGTGTAACATTGTGGTGAAATAATGGATTCTACAATATAAAATATTTACATATTTGAATAAAATTCAAACCTGGAGTAGATATGTATTATAACATAGATTCACACTGAAAGCACATAAATTTAAAATGTTGAAAACAGTTTAAAAGAAAAGCCTTTTCTTTCTTCTTTGCTGATATAGAATATATGTACTCACTTTGAAATTCACATTTGCCTATAAAAACACACCCACATATAAAAAGCTTTCATGCTTACAGTTGGCTAGTGATGGTTGTTATTAATGGCTAAAACATCCTATGGCACCAGTGATGTAAGTAGAGATCAGTTAATGTGCCATTGGTCCCACTGATTGTGGTAGGTGCAATGGATGACCTAGAAGGACACTCTGGGGGCAGAAGACATTGTTTATGCATCTGGAAATCATGCAACACCCCAAGTGTTCGATAAATTTAATCCATTATTGAATTGCATTTTTGCTGCAATACTCAAAGCCAAAGATACAGATAACTTAGCAAGCTTTCAGAGAATTCCCTTAAGGAACTGATCTGTACTCTTTAATAGTTTGTTTCAGGCACAATATAAAAATGCAACTGGTACCTCACTGGTTTTCCCTCAGTTCTTCCCATGACTGATTCATGCTCATCTTCCAGGTCTCAGCCCAGGTACCACCTCCTGTCACAAAAGCTTTTCCCTGGTGTCATACCACCCTGTTCATTTCCTTTACAGCAGTTACCAGAGTCTGCAGCTGTGGTATTTTCTTTTAGTATTAGTTGACTATCACCAGAATTAAGGCCTACTTTGTTTACCCTTGAATCACCGGCACCTAAAGTCGCTAATCAGTTGCACCTTAAAGGGAAATTATTCTGGGTGGGCCTGATGTAGTCATGTGAAATCTTTAAAGACAGTCTGGAAGTCAGAATAAGGGAGATTCAAAGCAGCAGCGGTTGCTTTACCTATGGCGTTAAAGAAGCAAACTCTCATGTTGAGGAGAGGGCTGCACCTGGCTGATGGCCAGTGAGAAGGCCAGCCCTCCATCCTACAGAATTCTGAATTCTGCCAACAAATGCATAAGCATGGAAGAAGAGCCTGAACAACAAAGGAGCACAGCCCCACTGATGCCTTGATTCCAGCCCCATGGGAACCTGACCAGAGACTCCGGCTGAGCCCACACCAGGATTTCTGACTTACAGAGCTATGAAATAATAAAAAGGTGTTGTTTTAAATCACTCCATTTGTGGTACTTTGTTATTGTGGGAATAGAAAACGTATTCACCAAACAGCCCTGTGAAACTAAGACTTCATGCAATTTAATGGGAGAAAGAGAAAGCGAAGTAATCAATTATCCATAACTCTCTGAAGATTAATTCAAGCTCATGAAAGGAAACAACCAGAGTTAATACAAAGAATTCATTGTTCTCCCACTTTTATATAAGTTAATGTGGTAATTGAGGCAAATGTAGGGGTTTATTTTACTTTTTTTTTTTTTTGCTTAAGATTCACATATTTATCTTTTCCTCTACTTAAATGAAATTAATACAACACAAAGATGTTCTACCATGTTTACATTCCCTCAATTCCGTGCCCAGCCATCTCCTATATTATAACTGGTATTTCCTTATTTTCAACTGGTAAAATAGGGCCTTTAGAAAGAATTAAGTTATGTGTGACTCCCTAGCCAATTTAATGTTTTTCCCTCTTAAGTTTAATAACATTTTTGTTTCTTATTGTATAATTTTAGAATACTTATATATGTGCTCACAATAAACAAAGAAAGGAGAGATAATAATATTTACTTTTAGTGACTCAGAAATGGCAAGCCACAATTCTAAATGTTGACAATTTGTGGTATCAGTATAATAATCAATCAAATGTCTATGCTCCAAATTTGTTTGCTCCACTCCCAAATCTGATCACAAGTATCAGGTTGCCCCTTCCTAACCTGTTCCCTTTATAATACGGGTTTTATCTCTCCTTCCAGAGATAAAACAATCATAACCAGGATCCACAAACTATAGGGACTGAAAGAACCATTCAAGGTGTCATCCCTCCTGGGGCAGGTGGGAGACAGAGGAAGGGTGGCTGGAGTGGTGATGTGAAGTAACTCCCACCTCTCCTCTGATCCTCTTTCTGATACGGCTGGCTTCATTAATCTCTGGATTATGGGATTTTCTTGTTTTATGTTGCCTCCTTAGCCAAGTGATAAGATGTTATTCTTTGTTGCCACTCAGTGAGTAGATACTTCTCTTTGGATATAGAAAGGGATGATAAAGTACTTTATTCCGTTGCAGAGCACAGGCTCTGGATGCACAGGATCAGCGGCCATGGCTCATGGGCCCAGCTGCTCCAAGGCATGTGGGATCTTCCCAGACCGGGGCACGAACCCGTGCCCCCTGCATCGGCAGGCAGACTCTCAACCACTGCGCCACCAGGGAAGCCCTTGATGACAAAGTACTTTTTAAAGTTATTTTTCTTCTCTAAAATTTTTTTTTATTTTTCTCTAAAAATAGAGTCATACCTAAGTGTGAAAACAATGGAAGAAATGATTTTAGCAACTATTCTCTTTAACCTCATAAATTACATCAATTCCCTCAACTTTCTGGAAGGACACACTTTATCAGTATACCACCTGTGTTACCTTGAGTAGCTTCAAGTTTCAATTCTGTTCTACTTGCTTTTGAATTATACATTACTGTTTGTTTATCTTTTAGTTTTTTGTGTGTTTATTCAGTTATGCCTACAGTATGTTGTGAAGCAAGTGAATCAACCCTATTTGGAGTCCATTATTTCCCACTAATTAAATATTAAGACTAGGGTACAGGGATTAAAAATTATATTGTCTATCATCCAATTGTGAAAGCAGACATAAACATAATCTGCTCTAAATTTGGTTATTCAGCAACACTTGCTATTAAGAGTCACCTCTCCCACCCTCACTTAATAATGGGAATGAGAAATATGGGTGTTAGGGTCTTTTGCCCCCTCCAGGAGAATAGATCCAGATAGCTGAGAACCACCACTGTTATAGGAAGCATGCTGTTCTTTGTGATTTATTGTCCTTTCACCTTATGTATTCATTTCAATCTTATGTTGGAAGTAAGTGTGTGTGTGTGTGTGTGTGTGTGTGTGTGTGTCTGGGGAAGAATATGGGGAATCAGGACTTCTTCCCAATTCCTATTGATTTGCCAATGATTTTCCCTGGCAAATTGATATATTTTCTTCCATATTTGTAAAAATTGACATTCCTAAACATTAGTGAATCAAATCTAACTGGAATAATTTGAATCTTTATTGGACTACAAATCAAAGGCATTTACTTACCAACAGGTAACAAAACTGCAGATAGTGATAGGTGCTGTTTTCATGTGCTGTGGATCTAGAGGAACTCTATTTCTAAACTTAATATAACTGTTTTCCATGTCAACCATGAAATGATAAATAATAATCTCCCTATGACCAACATGTTACACATTCTTATAAATAAAAAAAGAAGAAAATTTACTTTGAAGTCTTAAGAGCACTAAAGTGTGTGAGAATCTTCACTAAAAATATATGTGGAGCACATGGTCAAGTGACAAGAATCTATAAAGAACTGCAAGAAAATTTGTTACTTCAAAAGGAACTTTAATTCTAATGGAAATTAATCCTAAAAACCTACTTTAAATTGTATTGCCTATTTCATGCTGTTTCACCAACTTTTATTACCAACCAACCTCCCATCACCCCTTTAATGTCTCATTTCTGACTGTGCCTTTCTATTCCAAACTGCACCTCAACAGTGCTGAGATATGCTTCATAGTCTCTTCTTATAGATGGAGTTTTGGAGAATAGTCTATGAAGAAAATTAATAATCCTTTCAGACATGTTATAGGGAATATATGCTAAGATCAAATTGGAGAATGATTACTCTGAATAGAAATTCTGAAGAGTGGGTTAATGGGGGAATAATAGTTTCTAAAATAAAACATGAGCATGGAATACATTTTCTGTGAAATCATCAGTTCTTTGACTACGTGTTAGGTGTGCGTAGGTGTGTGTGTGTGAAAGAGAAAGTGGGAGCGAGAGACAGAGAGATAAAGCTACTTGTGTATGCTACCATTGATAACAATTTTCAAGAAGTACCTAACAATTCCAAACTTTAACTCATTTTCTTCCTTTGGTAGAGAAACTCTTATTCACACAAGCATGTAAAAAATTTCAGGTTGGGAAAATTTTGGCATCCTTCTGACTAGGCTGAGACAAGCATCCAGGATTGGTTTATAATCTAGGCCAAAAGAGAGAAAGCGTAAAAGGAGGAAACAAAAAGAAGACAATAGAGAAATGACTTTAATGTTTTGGTGGGATAGGGTACTTCTAATGGCACTCAGTCCAGAAACTATCCTTTCCTGCCCCCCGAAACATAGGCCTCCACATCATCATTGATTAAGGCAATTCAAATTAAACTCATAGGGGCTTCCCTGGTGGCGCAGTGGTTGAGAATCCGCCTGCCGATGCAAGGGACGCGGGCTCGTGCCCCGGTCCGGGAGGATCCCACGTGCCGCAGAGTGGCTGGGCACGTGAGCCATGGCCACTGAGCCTGCGCGTCCAGAGCCTGTGCTCCACAACGGGAGAGGCCACAACGGTGAGAGGTCCGCGTACCGCAAAAAAAAAAAAAAAATTAAACTCATAATGAGATACCATCACACACCTACTAGAATGGCTAGAAGTTAAAAGATTGACATAGCGAGTGTTGGCAAGGATGTAGAACAACTAAAACTCTCATATACTGATGGTGGAAATGCAAAATGGTACAGCCATTTTTGGAAAACACTTTGGAAAACATTCTGCCAGTTTCTTATAAAATTAAATACACAATTACCATATGATCCAGTAATCCTAATCCTAGATGTTTACCAAAGAGTAATGAAAACATGTTTACACAAAAGCCTTTATGTAAATGTTTATAACAGCTTTATTCACAATTGTCAAAACCTGACCACAAACATTTTCCACTGGTAAATAGATAAACTATGGTACATCTGCACAATGGATAAGTCTCTAGCACATTACACTAAGTGAAAGAAGTCAGATTCAAAAGGCTACATCTTGTATGATCCCATTTACATGACTTTCCCCAAAAGGGAAAACTGTAGGGACAGAACACAGTGCAGTGATTGCCAGAATCTGGCAGTGGAGGGAGGGGTTTACTACAAAGAGGTAGAACGGAATTTTGGGGGGAGTTAGAAATATTCTATAACCTGATCATGGTTGTGGTTATATGCCTGAATGCATTTGTCAAAACTCATCCACTAAAAAGGATGAATTATCTTTTTATCCACTAAAAAGGATGAATTTTACACTGTATAAATTATATCTTAATAAACCTAAGTTTTAAAGAAAGGAATATAGGTCAATAATTTATAAGACATCTAAACTAGACTCTTCAAAAATTCACTTCATGAAGAAAGAAATGAAAAAAAAGTGGGGTATCTGAACTAAATCTAGAGACCGAAGAAACAAAAATACCAAATGAAATACATGAACCTAGTATGGATTCTACTTTAAAATAATGTAACAAAACAACTAAGAAAATTGTTTTTGTACAATTGGGGATATTTGAATGTGGACTGGATATTAGATAATATTACATAATTATTTTTAATTTTCTTAGGCATTAGAAGAATATTATGATTATATATTTTTTGTTAAGGAGATATAGACTGAAAGATTTAAGGTGAAATGTCATGGTATTTACAACTTACTATCAAATGGTACTGCAAAAAAAGGCAGGAGGGAGACATGAGAAATGCTGATCATTATTGAAACTAGCTGAAGAGTCTGTGGACATGAGTTGTACTCACCAGATAATATCTTTTAAGTGTAGTGATAACACTCTGATCTATAACATCACCTTTATTATCTACCAAATGCCCATAACGGTTAGGAGTAAAAGGAAAACTGTAGGCAAGTATGTATCACAGAATTCTAGGGTTTTTTTGTTTTTTGTTTTTTTTTTTGGCTGTACCGCACGGCTTGTGGGATCCTAGTCCCGCAACCAGGGATTGAACCCGGGTCCTCGGCAGTGAGAGCACGGAGTCCCAGCCACTGCACCTCCAAGGAATTCCACAATTCTAGGTTTTCAGAACATATGTGTGATTAGCATATTTACATCTATCTTTATAAACTCTTAAATAATTTGGCGTTGATACACATTATATTGTTAATAGTAGCGCCCACTAGTGGCTTCCCTGGTGGCGCAGTGGTTGAGAGTCCGCCTGCCGATGCAAGGGACGCGGGTTCGTGTCCCGGTCCTGGGGGATTCCACATGCCGCAGAGCGGCGGGGCCTGTGAGCCATGACCACTGAGCCTGCGCGTTCAGACCCTGTGCTCTGCAACGGAAGAGGCCACAACAGTGAGAGGCCTGCCTACCACAAAAAAAAAAAAAAAAAAAAAAAAAAAAAAATAGTAGTGGAAGTACTCAAGTGGAAACTTCACTTACTACTCTATACTTTATGCTTTAAAATGCTAAAATGCTTTTGGATGATTTCTACTTTTCTTGTAGTAAAAGACTCAAGGTGGAAAGGAGGTCATCTAAAACCTTATCATTTTCAATTCTTAGTCTCATATCTGTAAAATGAGACCAAAATTCTTTCTGAAAGACTTTTTTTTTTTTTTTTTTTTTTTGTGGTACGCGGGCCTCTCACTGTTGTGGCCTCTCCCGTTGCGGAGCACAGGCTCTGGACGCGCAGGCTCAGTGGCCATGGCTCACGGGCCCAGCCGCTCCACGGCATGTGGGATCCTCCCGGACCGGGGCACGAACCTGTGTCCCCTGCATCGGCAGGCAGACTCTGAAAGACTTTTGACTCTTCCTAAAATAAAATCCTCCTTAAATGGATGGATTTCTACACTGGGGTATTCACAAGTGTACTTCTACACTTTAAGTGTACTTCTACATTTGAAGGCAATTCCAAAGAAGAATTTCAAGAAACATTCACAACAATAACAGCATCATTAGGAAAAGTATCTGCAGTCCATGGATAATATAGGCAGTTCCCAATATAACAGAGTAGTTTAAAATTCGTTTGTAAATTGTTATTAATCTTGCAGTGATGAGAAATTATGAGAGTAGGACCTTTACCTCCTCTATTTGAGAAAGCTGTAGAAACGTTACTAAGGTTTTTATTTAATCAACAAAAGTTGCTTGAAGTACATAACACATTTTTCCCACAGCAACATTGTTAAACATGTTAGTAAGACATGAAGATCAGACTGGAAAAGTTTTTTCAACCCAAATGTGACTGAGCTGTAGTACTAACAGTAGACCTCAATAAATATTCATAGTGTGAGAGTGAGTGAATGGATGAATCAATATTAAGGACTGGGGGTTCACTAGATCGTGAACTGTCACAGGAAGGAATTGGTCTTCCTTATTCATGTTTATATCCTTAACACCCTGCCACATAGTTGGTGATTAGTAAATGTTGAATGGATAATCCAAGAGCTGTTCTCATTTTTCCTAGGTGTGGAACTGGACTTTTATAATGTTATGTTTGTCTTAACCAATTATTAAGGGACATATTTTTTAAGATAAAATCATGAACCTTGTACAAAAATAAAATAGACATGTGTTAGACAATGGTTTTACTGAATTATTGAGGAAACTAGAAAAGTGTAAAAAGCCAGTTCAAAGAGATTCTGAAGACAAAACACAAATAGAGGCAATCAGAGTACTGAAGAGTACTGAAATAGATTTGTTAACAGACCAAAAAATGGTCAAAATTCACAGGGAAGTTATTAATTGCATCTTTACCAGCAAAAGTCATCTGCATTACCAGCAGTTTTCTACAAGTAACAAAGTGGTAAAATTACTCAGAGGCAATGAAAGTTACAAATCATGACAAAAAGGGGGTTAGAAAACACCTAGCATTTCATGGGATGCCCAGTAATATTTTTTATTTTGTCATTTCAAAGTCTTTCACAGTTTTTCCTTACAGTTTCCTCTCCTTGTGATAATGATAATTTCAAAGATTATTCTTAATCACACATACACAAAAAACTGGTTTTATTAGGTTTGGCCTGATTGTCTACATAGGTGAAGCAAGGGCAGGAATCAGCAAACTACAGCCTATAGGCAAATTCCAGTCAAAAGCCTAACTTGCAAAATATGCAAGTTAAGAATGGTTTTTACATTTTTAAATGGTTGTAAAAACACCAAAAGATGAATAATTTGTTGTGACATAAGAATTATATGAAAATCAAATTTCAGTCTCCATAATTAAAAATTCATTGGAATACAGCTACACTTGTTCATTGACACATTGTTTGTGGCTGCTTTCTCACTACAGTGACAGAGTTGAGAAATGTCACAGAATGGCTCACAAAACAAGACCAGGGCTAGGTGAGGCAACTGAGGTACATCCCTTGGGCACAAGATTTAAGAGGGCACCGAAAACTAAGTAAAGAATAAATGAATGAATACTACTTTGATGCGTACTTTTTAAAATAAAAAGAATGACCCCCCAAATTGACCAAAATGTCAAATTTTTAAATGAAGACAGAACCAGTAATACTGTTTTTCCTTTTTCCCTTTTGCCTCGGGCTCCAGTATGGCTTGGCAAGGCTTTGCTACATTTTACTGCACCCTGATCCTGGCCCTGTTGCAAAGCTAAAAATATTTACTACTGGGTTTTTATAGAAAATTAGTGAGTAAGAGTGTTAACCAACCATACAAGCTTCCTTGAGTTTGCTATTCAAACTTAAGCACTAAGCATTAAGGCCACAAATAAACTTCTGACTGGGAAATTTCATAAGGAATCTTGGACTGGAATCTTAAAAGCTGCTATTATTTGTTATCCTGAGGCTAAGAAATCAAGTCCCCAAACCTCTCTCCACCAGATTTCTTCTGCAGTACCTATAAATTTGATGACTTCCACTCTTTTAGAGGTCCTCAAAATAGGCTGTTTCCTGGCTTGCCAGAAAATGACATTTTCTTATCATTTGTAGGCGTGGGACCCTGAAAGTCAATTTTCCTAGGTGGGCTTAACAGGTATTGGTCCTGTATGTAAAATCAACCTTCTTTTTCCATAAAAATGACCTGTCATACCTGATTAAAAGGGCATCATTCTCAAATCATAAATTCCAAGTAATTTGTCCAATTGTATCCTGATATAAAGGCAGATAGAGTCTTACTGAATGTATGCAAATAACTACATTATCATGAAAAGCAACAAGACTTAGTAAAAGTTTCTGAATTTGAGAGAGCCAGTAAGAATCAAATACCATGTAAAAATGTTTAATTTAGCTCACAAAAGCAGTCTACTAAGTTGTGTGGGTTATAGATTGCTTAAGAAGAAAGAGAAAGGGCTTCTTCATATATCCAAAAAATGAAACAGTAACACAACATCAACAATATTCCAAACAAGGGGGTTCCTGAACAATATTCCAAAAAAGTAACCATAATAATGTTTCCCCCTTCACTCCATTTGGTCCTCTGTAATTAATTTTTGCTTTGCTGGATCTTGGACAGCAGTCTGCTCTCTGGACTAAAAAGAGTTCTGGAAATTCTGACTCAGTTCGTTGGTAAGGTCTGAAAGTTGTCTAAGTGATATCAACTCAGAAGCCTGGGCAAGAGTCTGTTTTTTGAAATGCCAGTATTTTGAAGTACTTGTTATGGTCCTTTCCCACTAGTCTCTAAGACTGTCCTTATTTATTGAAGACACAGACTCTGGGCTGTAACTTATAACAGAGTTTCAGGCAAGCATCAGATTACAAGAGATAGATAGATGATAGATAGATAGATAGATAGATAGATAGACAGATAGATGGATAGATAGATGGATAGGTAGATGGATAGATAGGTAGATAGATGGATAGATACATAGGTAGATAGGAAGATAGATAGAGATAGATTACAAAGACTCAATGGCTGTAGTTCATTTATTACTGTGGCTAATAATATCAGAATGAAAGAAAGTAAAATTCTCTATTGGGATACAATGCATACTATTTCAAATTTTGGTCTGATTTCTCCTGAGAGTAAAATCCTATTATAGACAACAAGGGCACTGGCAAACTTCTAGGGACATTCAATAAAGAATACAAACTCTGAAAGGTATCTCAATATTTGTCTATACAAACCTATTCTAGAGAAGAGTGAACATCTCTCCTGATATGACACCTCTTCCCATCCAAGTCTCACAATAGGAACATCTCAAACAAACCTAATTATTTTTAGCATCTCTCTTTTTATAAGGTGAGAAACCAAATCTTTGTGCTTTTCCCAGGAAACTTTTGCAAATCCAAAGACACTTTTAGGTGTAAAATACATCCTGAAATTTTTATTTTATTTTTTCTAAATTTAGGGTTCTCATTTGGGGAAGGCAATTTCCAAAGAATTGGCAGAGGACATGTGGACACTTTATTAAGGTAGGATCATGGGTTACTGAGTAACAATACTTGGTTACTTATTTAATCAAAATGACAATAAAAGATTTTAAAAGTAAATATATAAGGTAACATGAATGTAAAGAACCTTAGTTCTTTCAAAAGTAAGAAGACTTTGTTCTTTTTTTTTCTTAAATAAACAAAATTATTCTGATAAGCCACAGAATCTCTGCTATGTAGGCAGATAATCCAAAAGGTAAAGAAAGCTTTCATATTACAATTGAAGGTTATTAATCAGGGAACCAAGGAAGTAAGCCATTAAAACACAATAATCTTTGCTAAAATTTAACATATCTTATAGCCTCTTTTCAAGCTCAGGTATTATAAAATCAAAGAAAATAAAATTCACTTTCCAAGTTTTCCCCATTACACTATTTTATATTCTGGAATAAACTGACCCTTTTCTTAAAGACTGTATTAATCCATTTGGGCTTGATGGGAGAAATTTTCACATATTCGGGTATGGAGAAGTCATTCTGGCTCATGTGAGATTTGGCTTGAACTTTATGCTAACTCAAACAGCCTTCTTTATGGCCTATATCTGCTTTAACCATTGAAGAAAAGAATGCAATTAAAAATCAAAATGGAGTTATTGTGGTTCAGGCATTCAAAATGAAGCCAGGTGGCCATTGTGAGTGTGGTTTCAGACACATTCCTCCATCACTGAGAACTTGAATTTTCTGAACTGCATCAGTCTCAAGGACACCATCAGCCATTCTCAAAACAATATGCTAGCAGCTGCCAGCTGCAATCTAACAGTCTCAATGTCTCCCCTTGTAACTAGGCAACCATTTTGGACCCTTGCTTAACAAGCACCCTAACTTCCTGTCAGCTCCAATCCTAACTCTTGACAAACAACTTATGTAATTCTGTGGGTTTTGTCTTTATAAGCCTCCCCTGTTTTGTAGTCCAGAGGAACACAATGCAAAAGCTCCTTGGATCTGTCTCTCAGGCTACAGTCCTCATTTTGGCTCAAATAAAACTCTTTTCTATTCCTATTATGGACTGGTTTATCGATTATTTCTGTCTACAGGCTGCTATAACAAAATACCATATACTGGGCAGATTAAAATATAAACATTTATTTCTCACAAATCTGCAGGTTAAGAAGTCCAAGATCAAGGTCCTGCCAGAATCAGTGTCCGGTGAGAGCCCCGCTTCTTGGTTCATAGATGGCTGAGTCTCATTGTGTCCTCTCATGATTGGAAGCTGGCAAGAGAGCTCTCTGGAGTCTATTTTGTAAGAATGCTAGTCTCATTCATGAAGGCTCTGCCCTCCTGACCTAAGTACCTCCAAAAAGCTCCACCTCATAATACCAACATATTGGGGATTAGGTTCAACATATGAATTTTCAGGGGGACACAAACATTCAGTCTATAGCAAGGACAGAGCCCTAAAGCTCTTTCAGGGGATGCATGAAGTAAAAACTATTCTCATAGTAATGTTAAAATGTTATTTGCAGGTCTTCCCTGGTGGCGCAGTGGTTGAGAGTCCGCCTGCCGATGCAGGGAACAAGGGTTCGTGCCCCAGTCCGTGAAGATCCCACATGCCGCGAAGCGGCTGGGCCCGTGAGCCGTGGCTGCTGAGCCTGCGCTTCCGGAGCCTGTGCTCCGCAACGGGAGAGGCCACAACAGTGAAAGGCCCGCGTACAGCAAAAAAAAAAAAAAAAAAAAAAAAAAAAAGTCATTTGCCTTTTTCATTCTCATTTTCTCACAAGGGTACAGTACAGAAGCTATGGGATGTGTAATATTACAACAGATTACATGCAGAAGTAGATATGAGAATCCAGCTTTCTTCTGGTAAGCCAGACATTTAAGAGATTTCCAAAAACATAAAACAATGCTATTGCCATATTTTTTTGGTTTTAGAAAATATATTGTTCATAAAAATGTTATTATTTTAATATGCAATGGGTTCCTTTGATATTGCTGCTTTCCAATGATCAAAAAATAATTTTTTTAATATTTCTCATACAAACAAAAGCTCTTTGGAGTCCTCAATAATTTTTAAATGTAAAGGAGCCCAGAGAATAAAAAAATTATTTTATTTTAAAGGAAAAACCTTACTCTTTTTTTTTTGAAAAAAAATGCACAGTTTTATTTCTCTGTCATTCTTGCTCCTATTATGGTCTCAACTACCCCTAATAATTGTAACTTTTAACAAAGTTATTGGGGGGGTGGGATGAATTGGGTGATTGGGATCAACATATATACACTACTGTGTGTAAAATAGGTAACTAATGAGAACTTACTGTATAGCACAGGGAACTCTACTCAGTGTTCTGTGGTGACTTAAATGGGAAGGAAATCCAAAAAAGAGGGGATATATGTATACATATAGCTGATTCACTTTATTGTACAGCAGAAACTAACACAACATTGTAAAGCAACTATACTCCAATAAAAAATAATTTTAAAATTAAAAACAATAAAATAGCTTGGAAAAAAATCAATTAAAAAAAAAAGAGAAAAACAACCAAAGTAATTACCTGCTATTTCACAGAGAAAAATGGGAGTGAAGGAATTAAAATTTCTTTAAGTTTAAAACACCTGAACAATCAGCTGCCACAGAAAGAAACCTTATCTAAACTTAAGCAGATACTCCTGAAAATACAACTGCCATTGACTCTTTTGTGAGAGATTTTCCTGTTTGGAAGGAGACTGACCCTTAGCACCAGGAAGTGCAAATTCAGCTGCTCATTAGCATCATGACGTCCAATAAACCTTCCATACTTTCCAGTGAAGCCCTAAACCCCTAAACATGCCTCTTTTTTGTTAAGTTGGTATATAAACTTTTACCTCTGGCTAGTCAGTGAGTTACTCATTACTTAGTGACTTCTGTGAGCATGGGTGTAAATAAACTGTGTCTTTTCTTCTGCTTGTCAGTTAATTCACAAACCCACAATGAACTGAACCTAAGTGGATAAAGGGAAAGTTTTCTTCCCAACAGGGATGGATTATTGAATTGGATGTCATACACAAGCACTTGAGCAAACTAGTCTGTGAACACATTTTATACAACTTTCTACAGCAATGCACATCTCTTTTACACCTCTTAAGATGGCAAAAATGAGCACATTCATTAACATGACTGAAAGATATAGCCTTTCTGTAGCATATAAAATAAAATGAAAAGTTGATAAATCTCAAACTTTGTTTCATAATCAGTGGTTCAGTATTCTAATTTACTCAGAAATTATCCTGATATTCAATGATTATCTATTAATTCATTAATTTAATAACAATCCAAGGTTTTAAATTAACTACAGATCCTGAAAATTATCTTAAAGCTGACATACTTAAAGCTGACATAACAAAACATAACTGCTGTTGAAATTAAAAGTTTGTTGGAATACCAAGACATGGAAGCAACCTAAGTGCCTTATCAACAGATGATTATATTAAGATGTGGTGTGTGTGTATATATATATATATATATATATAGTACTCAACCATAAAAAAAGAATAAAAAACTACCATTTGCCGCAACATGGATGGACCTAGAGAATATTATGCTTAGTGAAATGTCAGGCAGGGAAAGACAAATTATATGATGTCACTTATTTGTGGAATCTAAAAAATAATACACTAGTGGGAAGCAGCCGCATAGCACAGGGAGATCAGCTCTGTGCTTTGCGACCATCTGGAGGGGTGGATAGGGAGGGTGGGAAGGAGGGAGATGCAAGAGGGAGGGGATATGGGGATATATGTATATGTATAGCTGATTCACTTTGTTATAAAGCAGAAACTAACACACCATTGTAAAGCAATTATACTCCAGTAAAGATGTTAAAAAAATAAAATAAAATAAAAAATAACACAAATGAATACATATACAAAACAGAAACAGATTCACAGATATAGAAAACAAACTTGTGGTTACCAAGGGGAGAAGAAAGAGAGGAGGGACAAATTAAGGGTATGGGATTAACAGTTACACACTACTACATACAAAATAGATAAGCAGCAAGGATATACTCTATAGCACAGGAATTATACCCATTATCTTGTAATAACCTATAATGGAATATAATCTACAAAACACTGAATCACTATGCGGTACACCTAAAACTAACACAATATTGTAAATCTACTATGCTTCAATAAAATAAAATAAAATAAAAGCAACTACCAAAAAAAAAGTTTGTCAGAATAATGACTCAATTTAATCGAACAAAATTTACATTTTCCACAGTCCTTAACGTTATGTAAGAGTAATGTCAATTTATTTGATCAATAAGCCTATAGCTTAGGAAAAACAAATCCAAGTAAAATAAAAGGTATGTGAAGGGGTCCAGAATATGTCACTGTGGCACAAAAGTTATTTTGAACAGAAGGCATTTGAGTTCCTGAAATCCCTTATCTGCCTAAAAGCAGAGCCTTCCAAACAACTCAAAAGAATTTAGTTGTTATTACTCCCCTCCCTGGGAGCAACCAGGGAAGATTGACCCATCACCAGAAATGAAAAGACTCTACACCCCACCTAAACAGACATGGGGACAAAACTCCGTCTCCTTTCTATGGCCCATTTATCTATCCAAAAAATCATTTGTTTTCCCATAAATGCCCTTCTGTTTTTGCTCCTGTCCCTATTAAGATGGTATATAAGCCTCAAATTCTAATCGCCCCTTTGAGTCACATTTTTCTGTGAAATTCTCAGTTATATATACATAGGTACATGCATAAAAATCTGTCTTTTCTTGGGGCTTCCCTGGTGGTGCGGTGGCTAAGAATCCGGCTGCCAATGCAAGGGACACGGGTTCGAGCCCTGGTCCGGGAAGATCCCACATGCTGTGGAGCAACTAAGCCCGTGCGCCACAACTACTAAGCCCTCGTGCCACAACCACTGAAGCCCACATGCCTAGAGCCCATGCTCTGCAACAAGAGAAGCCACTGCAATGAAGAGTAGCTCCTCCCGCCTCACAGCAACTAGAGAAAGCTTGCATTCCAGACCCAAAGCAGCCAAAACTAACTAACTAACTAAATAAATAAATAAAATCTATCTTTTCTCTTGCTAATCTGTCTTTTGTCAATTTAATTTGAAGGCACGCAAATCCTGAACCTAACAATGTAGAGGAAAAGTTTTGTTTGTTTGTTTGTTTGTTTGTGGTATGCAGGCCTCTCACTGTTGTGGCCTCTCCCGTTACGGAGCACAGGCTCCGGACGCGCAGGCTCAGCGGCCATGGCTCACGGGCCCAGCTGCTCCACGGCATGTGGGATCTTCCCGGACCGGGGCGCGAAGCCGTGTCCCCTGCATCGGCAGGCGGACTCTCAACCACTGCGCCACCAGGGAAGCCCCAGGAAAAGTTTTTACTCCATGACATACATTTATATTATACTTAACACTGATAAATCAAAGAGAAGACAGAGTTCTCTTTTTTTTTGGAACGAAAATTATTTAACTATTCTCATTTATTCAAGATTCACATAAATTATGTAAATTTGAATTCTTAAAATGTTTGATTTAGCTCATTCTGTAGGATAGATTTATTTTTAAGTGAAACACTTTTAAAATATTAGATATTTGATTTCCTTATTTTCTGGAAACCTAGAAATATACAATTTATGTAAATTCTTAGCTGTCTATAAACCAATCAGAACAGAGTTGTTTAAGAAACTTTATTAACTAGTATATTAATATTCTCCAAAGATAGGAAAACCTTTTACAGTTACAAACCAAGAGGTAAAGGCCTTTCTGAATTATAAACACACACATATATATAGACACATTGAATACTTATAACTCCAGTTCTACAGCTTCAGCCATAGGTCAAGACTAAACAAAGAAACAGAAAAACTCAGTGATCTATATGAGTTTGTGCCAATGGGAGGAAAAGTCAACAAAATTAAAGTCCCGGTATTGCTTGGTATTCGCCCCAGCTGAGGTACTGGGGCTCCCTCTGAGGTGTACTTCTCCACGGTGCATGTTCCCTGGCTCTGTCAGGTGAAGCCACTGGGCATCTTGGAGGATGGTGTTTTAAATTGTTAAAATTCAAATTTTTAAAAAAGGAAAATCAGAGCTGTCAATCAAATGTAAAATGAATGTATGTCAAAGATTTTTTAAAAACGTGGTATTTAACGGGGGAACCAGGAAGGTTAAAAATCAGGTCAGAGGAGAAGTCAAAGAGCAGATAAAGATATAGGCAATCAGATAGGCTGAAATGAATTCAGTTACAGGTGCCAAACTGCTCAATATTGCCAGGACAATAATCAGTTACATCCCCACTAACAAAAATGTATTTGTGTTTCTATGGACAAGGATTATTTGTATTTGTGGGAGATGAAAACATTTTCCTTGACACTCTTAGAGTCCTTGGATGGGTCTGAAAACTAAACTAACAAAGACAGATGAACAGGAGAGAAGCATATGAGTTTATTTAAGTTTTACCAGACATGAGAGCCTTCATAAGGAAATGAAGACCAAAGAAATGGTTAAACCTGATTGTTTTTATGCTAGGTCTGATAAAGAGTGGACAGCCATGGAGAAAGACGGTAAGACAAAGGGTATGAGGTAAGTGTAGTAAACTGGAGAAATTTCACAAGACGTGCTTGGATTCTTCTTGGTGTTCTTTCATCTTGGAGATAAGGATGACCCTTTCTTCTGGGTATCGTAAGGGCACCTCACACATGAGGGTCTTATGACTGCTTCAGGGGAGAAGGGCAGAGAGGTGGGGTGGGGAAGGGAAAGTCAGAGACACCTTCTTGCTTCTGTTGTTTTCTCAAACTCCTGCAGCTTCAAATATTCAATTTTCCAAAGTGCCATATTTTAGGACAGTGTGTCCTGACCCCCACCATACTACTCTCTTGTTTCCTGCAGCTAACAGTGATAAGATAGCTCTGAGACAATGAAAGATGTGGATAACCAGGGAGCTTGGGCTGAATAACACCTAACCTTCCATAGAACACCCAGTAATCTTTTTTCCCACTTTTCAAAGTCTTCCACAATTTTTCCTGACACAATTTTCTCCCACCTCTCAGCATGTCCCTTCCCCCCATCCTCACAAAGGCAGCCTAGTGAGACCTGCCCTTTCCCTTCTCTATCTTTCCCCTCCCTCATCACAAGTCCATTCACCTTTGGCTCCATCTACTTCATCTCCATTAACTTTGAGAAAAAAGCACTAATTTACAATAATTTATAATAAGAAGCTCTCAGCCCTTTACACCTTATCTGCCCAAAGGTGTGGGTATGCTAACAGTAACAACAGTAAACATGCTTCTTGTCCTAAATGAGATCTCTAATTGAAGGTTTTTTTTTTTTTTTTTTGCGGTACTTGGGCCTCTCACTGTTGTGGCCTCTACCGTTGCGGAGCACAGGCTCCGGACGCGCAGGCTCGGCGGCCATGGCTCACGGGCCCAGCTGCTCCGCGGCATGTGGGATCTTCCCGGACCGGGGCACGAAGCCGTGTCCCCTGCATCGACAGGCGGATTCTCAACCACTGCGCCACCAGGGAAGCCCAAACATGAAGGTATTTTTAATGGATATCAAAGTAAAGTAAAAATTCTTTAGATAATTTACAGAGAACAAGTTTTTGATGTGGGGCAAACACTTAGGCAGTCCAACCCCTGGCTGTTCTCTCTTTTTTTTTTTAAGGGAACTTTAAAAAATTATTTTTATTTATTTATTTTTGGCTGCGTTGCATCTTCGTTGCTGCGCGGGCTTTCTCTAGTTGTGGCGAGCGGGGGCTACTCTTCGTTGCAGTGCACAGGCTTCTCATTGTTGTGGCTTCTCTTGTTGCAGAGCATGGGCCCTAGGTGTGTGGGCTTCAGTAGTTGTGGTTCGCGGGCTCAGTAGCTGTGGCTCGTGGGCTCTAGAGCGCAGGCTCAGTAGTTGTGGTGCACGGGTTTAGTTGCTCCGCAGCATGTGGGATCTTCCCGGACCAGGGATTGAACCCGTGTCCCCTGCATTGGCAGGCGGATTCTTAACCACTGCGCCACCAGGGAAGGGAAGCCCCCTGGCTGTTCTTGATCTGCAGAATTTCTGACTTCATAGACAAGCTCATAGCAAAGGTCCTATGAGCTCCAGTGGTCAGGGAAGTGAAGTGGGGGTGTGGTCAGCAACAGCCTGGATATGCAGGTGGGTCTTGTATAAGTGGCATGTTTAAAAATCTGTAACTGTCTGTTTTTTGAAGGGGACAATAATCACTGGGTAAATGACTAAGTTCTGGTCATTTAAAATCATTTTGTTTATGTAAGTCAACCTGTGGTGACAAAATGTTGTGAGTAATATGTTTTCCATGTTGCAAAAAGTGGGAGAATTGTTATGAAGTCTTTTATTTACCTAAAAGTAGATACTTCAATGCAGTGATTTAGATCATTTAAATTTGGTAATGTTTCCTATTTTTATTAAGGAGAGTTGAAATAGTTAAAGCTCTAATGTTACAGTCTTTAATATTATTTTTATTTTCACATTTCTTCCATCTCATGCAATTTTTAACATTGTGGAATTTATTGAAACTTACTACACATGTCTATTTTAAGTTACTGAAATATTTTCTCCCACAAATAATGATGACAAAGATTCTTTGCTTGACCAAACTTTAGTCAGGCTGCTGAACCTTTTCCGAGGTCCATCCATGAACTTCCCTGTAAAAATCTAATTTTAGCAAGAATCCTGCTAAGTCATTTTAGCCAGAGCCCTTCACCCTAGATATCTGATCACCCTGGATATCTGATCAGGTCGCTCATCCCCTCCACCGTCCCCCACCATCCCCCAGGTGATGTCTGTTTACTCTGACCTGTCTTCAGGAAGAATCCTGTTAGGTCAGTTTCTTGCCAGAATTTTCCTGATCCCTGATGTTTTCTCTTAGTAATTTGCCATCCACTGACCCCTCACCCTGCTCCTTGGCTATAAATTTCCCACTTGCCCATGATGTATTCAGATTTGAGCCCATTCTCTCTCTCCCACTGTAAAATCCCACTGCAGTGGTCCCTATACCTAACACAATGGTACTAAATAAAGTTGCCTATCTTTAACAAGTGTCAGTAAAAACTTTTTAACAATGGCTTAGAGAAAAATTCTGTGAGGAAAATTATGTAATTGATTTTGTTAATTTAGAAAATACAAGAAAAGAAAGAAGTGATGTGATGACAGGTGGTATCTTGGACAAGGTTCTTATTATTCTCATTTTTGGGAGAAAACAATCAATAAAAATTTGTGTTCATCTTATCATCTCTTTAATCCCTACTTTTATGATTTACTGTCTCCAAACAGCTAGAATTCAAGTTCTCATTTTCCTTTCTCCGAGCTGAGTTTCTAAGAACATTTTGAGGAAGTACCAAAGGTATATGTCAAAGCGTAGGACAACACATTTTTATCATTTTACACTCACTTTCCTCTGACCCTGTAAGAAATCAGTTATATCTTAGAAAAACATAGAAAATTTGTGTACTTTCTTTATACATCTGATAGAAATCTTAAGAAGATACATAGCAAATTTTGAAGTTGGATGTAACAAGATTCCCTCGCTTGAGGAGCTAATGATGGGGGGCGGGGAGGAATAAACAATTAGCTATGAAATGAGACAATAAAAGAAGTGCTAAGGGCAGGAGTAATACAAGTCCTTTGGAAGGCCAGAATCTCAGGACAGGAGGTGGAAAGGCCTTTTGGGAAGGCTTCACAGAATAGGGCAGCTGAATGGGTTTTTAAAGGATGATATGATAATGACAACAATTAATATGTGGTAGTTGGGTGCACATCAGTGCTGCTTTGGTGGTGGTCTGAGGCTGGAACAGAAGATAATTTTGGAAAGGTAATTTGAATCCAGGTTACGTGAAGTCTTCAGTTACACCCAGGGAAACCAGCAGTAGATATGCAAACCTCAGCATGTCTTGACTGGCAAAAAAAAAGACCAGACAAAAATCACTCTTCTCACCCTATATTTCTCTTCTTCTCAACCTAGTATTTTCATGATCTCTCAGCCATATCCTACCCACACCTTTCCAGTGAGTTTAGCTGCCCTTCAAAAATCCCATTTTCACTAGTAACAATCAGGAAAAATACACACTACTGCAACTGTATCAACCCCCCTCTTCTACAGGAGAGTAGGGAAGGGTGTTTTGGGTTTCTGTGGTGGCTGTTGGTCGTAGCATCAGCACTTCTTAGGGGAGATTTCAGTTACTTCTTAGAAAAATATTACTTTTTAAACCCCAAACTGACTCAGGCTCCTGGTCTTCCAGAATTCCCATTTATATTCCCATCTTCAGTCAGTACTTCAGTCAGTGGGTACTTCCCCCAAGACTTCCAAGGTGGTGCACACAAACACACATACACACACACACACACACACACACACACACACACCTCTTTCGGGTGGTAAGAGTGCATTTAATCCGCCAAAGTCAGCTGTTCAAATCCATCAGGTGGAGATAGGATTCATTAACATGTCAATGACTGCTATCTCTTATCTAAACCCTTCCTGCTAAACAACGGAAAAGTCAACTTAAACCCAATAATTCTCTGATAGAGCCTCCTCCAGATCATTTATAAAGATGCTAAGAAAGGCGGATTCTACCACTAAGTCTTAAGAGATCAACTCTTCACACTTCTCACTTATCTCCTCCATTTGCATTCTATCTCCAGGCCAACTTTCAGGTTTGGACAACTCCCACCCATTTCCTTGTCTTATTTCCCATAGCGAATTGTTAGGAAAAACTATGTCAGCATTTTCTGCTTCAAAGAATTCGAATAAGGCATACTTTCATATTGCAAACCACCACCCACGTATTGGTTTTCCATTTGGTAATCCTAAAACTTATAGAATCCACTAGCTCAGTTGCATAAAGTGAAAGTTAAGGCAAATTACTTCTCTGGGAGTCAATATTCTTACGTGTAAAAAAGTCCGCACCACAGGCCACTTACATAGCTAATGAACAATTATGAGAGACCCTAGCACACCGGCCTGCAGGTTCGTGATCACTACTGTTCTGCTCCAGCCCAGCTTGCTGGCGCCTCCTCTTTGGTTTACCACTGACTCTGCGACTAGCTTCTGAGTGAGTGTCCACATCTAGCGCAAGTTTACTAAGTCTGACCCACAGCGGTTCAGTTTTATCCGCCAATATCTTGAGTTCTCTGGTGTTTTACTTTTTTTTTTTTTCCTGCCCTAAATCCTTACATTAATGAAGCAGGATACTCTATGCGTACTTGCATGTGTTTTATCAAGTGGAACTTGCAGCATTTTAGATGTGAATCTCTCTTTGCTGTAGTAACTCACACATCCATTTCAGGGGATCATATATTCATTCCATCAACAAATACTCTTGAGCATCTGCTCTGAGCCACATACTTCTAAGATACAGAGTTGAATAAAACTGTCTTAAAGTACCTGCTCTCAGGGGATTTGCATTTTTAGCAAATGGAGTATGTGTGTTGGGGGCTGGGGGCTATTTTAGATAAGATGGTTAAGGAAAGCTTCTTGGTGAGGTTAACATTTGAACAGAGTGAAAAATGCAATGAGCAAGTAGGTTATGCTGATATCTGTGGGTGTGTATGTGGGGGTGGGGGGGATCAAGTAAGTGCAAAGGCCCTGAGGTAGGAATCCCACAACAGCAAAGAGCCAGTGTAACTGAATCAGATTGACTGAAGGCAGAGTGTAGCAGAAGTTACAGAGGTAGGGAGGGGCAATATCAAGAATGACCTTCTTGACCATGATAACGACTTTGGATTTCATTCTGAATGACATGGAAAGCCGCTAGACAGAATTTTATTTCAAAACGTGTCTTTCTGGTGTTTAAAAAACAATGTGCAAAGTCAACTCAGTCTGTACACTACTTTATTTTGACTCTGGAGCATACTTTTAATTGTATGATAATTAACTGATGCAGAGATCACAAATATCTGTACAGGACCAGATAGTAAATATTTTCAACATTTCAGTCTATGCAGTTTTTGTTGCAGCTACTCAACCTTGCCATTGTAGTGCATAAGCAGCTGTGGCCAAAAGAACATGACTGTGTTCCAATAAAACTTTATTAATGAACACTGAAATTTGAACTTCATATAATTTTTCTTTCATAAAATATTGGATTGGCCAAAAAGTTCCTTCGGTTTTCAAGTAAAAATAAAAGACTCAATTTTCACCAACAACTTTACTGAACAACATATTCACCGTTTTGTTCCACTATCTTCTGCCATTTTTCAGGCAGCTGCATAATTCCATCTTCCCCAAATTTTTAATCTTTTTGAGCAAAGAACTCTTCCAGGTGCCTTTTACAGTCTTCCAAGGAATTGAAATTTTTTCCATTAAGATAATTTTGTAAAGACCGAAATAAATGGAAATCCAAAGGTGCAACGTCTGGTGAATATGGCAGATGAAGTTTCCAGCCAAGCTGTAACAGTTTTTGCCTGGTCATCAAAGAAACATGCGGTCTTGCAGTATCCTAATGAAAGATTATGCGTTTTCTGTTGACTAATTTTGGACGCTTTTCATCGAGTGCTGTTTTCAGTTGGTCTAATTGGGAGCAGTACTTTTTGGAATTAATCTTTTGGTTTTCCGGACGGAGCTCATAATAGAGGACTCCCTTCCAATCCCACCATATACACAACATCACCTTCTTTGGATGAAGACCGGCCTTTGACGTGGTTGGTGGTGGTTCATTTCGCTTGCCCCACGATCTCTTCCATCCCATATTGTTGTACAGTATCCACGTTTTATCGCCCGTCACAATTTGTTTTAAAAACGAAACATTTTCATTACGTTTAATTTAAGTAGAGAATCGCATGCAGAAACACAGTCAAGAAGGTATTTTTCGCTTTACTTATGTGGAACCCAAACATCAAAGCGATTAACGTAACCAAGCTGGTGCAAATGATTTTCAGTGCTTGATTTGGATATTTTGAGTATGTCGGCTATCTCCTGTGTGGTATAACTTTGATTGTTCTCAGTTAATTTCTCAATTTGATCGCTGTCAACTTCAACTGGTCTACCCGACTGTGGAGCATCATCCAGCGAGAAATCTCAAACATGAAACTTCGCAAACCACTTTTGACACGTTCGATCAGTCACATACACTGCAAAAATCTTTTTTGTGTTTCAGTTGCGTTTTTGCCTTTCTTGAAATAATAAAGCATAATATGCCGAAAATGTTGCTGTTTTCTTCCATCTTCAATGTTAAAATGGCTACACAAAAATTCACCAGTTTTGATAAGTTTTTTTTAAATGCACGCTGATATGACAGCTGGTACAATAAAATATAACAAAATTGTTTCGAATGAAGTTAAAGACAGCTAAGTGCTACTAGAGCCATCTTATGGAAAAAAATGAATGAACTTTTTGGCCAGCTCAGTATTATTTTTCTTCTGATTTTTTTCAACAATTTAAAAATGTAAAAAGTTTACAAAACCATTCTTAGCTCATGGGCCATACAAAACATGCATTGGGCCTGATTTGGCTCATTGGTTATAGTTTGCCAACCTCTATCTAAACCATAACTACTACAAAGTTGGGTTTTTATTTCTAGGCTACTGAAAGAGGAAATGAGAACTTGTGGCAGAAGGAAAAAAATTAATCCCATTTGAAATCTCTCAAGTAATGCATTCATTTATATATTTAAGACAAACTCACAACATTGTAAATCAACTATACTCCAATAAAATTTTTAAAAAAAGAAGAAGAAGAAGACAGGACTTCCCTGGTGGTACAGTGGTTAAGAATACTCCTGCCAATGCAGGGGACATGGGTTCGAGCCCTGGTCCAGGAAGATCGCACATGCCGTGGAGCAACTAAGCCCATGTGCCACAACTACTGAGCCTGCACTCTAGAGCCCACGTGAAACAACTACTGAAACCTGCGTGCCTAGAGCCCATGCTCCACAACAAGAGAAGCCACCGCAATGAGAAGCCCGCACACCGTAACAAAGAGTAACCCCCGCTCACCACAACTAGAGAAAGCAGCGCACAGCAAGGAAGACCCAACACAGCCAAAAATTAAAAAATTAAAAAAAAGACAAACATATATATGAAAATGTACTGAAATCTTAGTGAATACAATCTCAAGTCTTTATGATCAGAAAGAAATAAGATTATATGTAAAGTAGAGAAGGAAAAAATAGCTTTTGTCAGTAATCTGAAAAAGACACCTACATTTTAGTAGCTCAGAAATAAAATAGAAAGTATATACAGAAATAAAGATTTAAATGTGGATTTTTCTCAAGAATCTAAAACCAGAGTGCATCTTATGTGCAGGCAAAGGATGATAACTATTAATGAGTAATTTCCAGGGCAATGAGCAAGTACTAGCACCTTCCAAAATACTTTTACTACCAGCTCCATGATACCTGAAGTTTCTTTAAACAGGATGAATCCTTTTAGTCCATTAATATTAGGTTTAAAATAGAGTTAAGTTTTAAAAGATAACAATAGGTATGCACACCCATGGTGATACCTGAAAACTTTCCAAAATGTGCACTTACATGAATAGTTTAAAGTGATGTCAACATCCTTATGTATCTTTTCCTCAAATTGATCTGTCTGAAATATTTGAGTCCCCAGTGGTATGAGAATGGCATACCTGTCTTCCACCCTTAATCCAAATCTCATCACAGTCCCAGCACATCCTCTGTGATGTAAATACCTCTGAGGAGGCAAACAAATATCAAAGCTTTTTTTTCAAGGAACCCTCTTGCAATGATTAATTGAGGCATGGGATCTTACATACATTTCTGTTAAAGGTGAAGTTTGGCCTGAGAAATAGGGTGTTTGGCCCATGTTGGGACACTAAATTCACAACAGGATAGGAAGCATAGATAATGATGCTTATTCCTTTAAATGCAAATGGAATGGTTTGTGAGGCTACCAAAATGTTGACATACATTGGATAAAACCCACAGATAAAAATACAACATCACTTCTTTAGGTGGGCTATGCTTATTCAGCAAGGTAGTTGAGACCTATTTCATCAAATTTTATCTTAAAATATTGATTCCAATTATAATCAATCATCCTATTTTATCTTACCATATATTTAATATTTGTATCCTCTATTAACAAGAAACTAGCTTATTTAAATGTATGATAAAATTTTAGTGACTTTAAAAATGAGCAGCAAGGTATACAGATTTTCATACTTATTTTAAGGGATAAGTGAACAAAAATGTTTGAAGACAGTTGCTCTAGAGAACTGAGAGGGGCACTTGGTTCCTGCAGGGAAAACAAGAGGACAGGGAGAGGTGGGAGGCCTTGGGAAATCTGGGGAGAGCACAAAAAGGTTGTTGAGGAATCCAAACACACACATCTACTTTGCAATTTTCCCAAAGAGCAGCCCTAGTTCTACCCACTAAATCTGCCCCCTTCTCCCTCCCCTCCATTAGAGATTGGTAAGAGGAAAGGGAAGAGGAAACATCTTTATTGGGGTTTCCATGGGCAAAAAAAGTTAAGGATTAGCTAGTTTGAGTAATTTTAGTGGGATTTGGGCTATAGGATGGTCTCTAGTTGTCTGGTACCTGGCCCTAGGATGATGTAAAGCAGGAAAATACTGGTTTGGTGTGTGAGAGTAAGACAAGGAGGTGGTTGGGGTTATAGATTTGGGACCGGTTGGTTTGTCTGTAAAAGATGTGCTCCCAGATCAGTCTTTGCTATCTCTAGAATTGGCTATCCCTGGGAGGGGCAGTCTCTCCCCAGCCAGCAAGCTTTGTAAGATGTCAAAACATCATAAAATACAAAAAAAATTTTTTTTAACAATTAATACATTAAAAAGAGTGAATATGATCTTGGGTGGCCTCAGCTTGCAGGGCCTTGAAGCAGGATTTCAGTTCCCAACTGGTTCCCATTCAGTTCCCAATCCTGTTTGAAGCAGGATTTCGGTTCCCAGACTGAAGTCAGGCCACAGCAGTGAGAGCACTGAATCCTAACCACTAGAAGGCCCTGGCCCATACAGCCTTGCAGAAATGAATTCCCATAAAGGCGGAAAGTAGTGAAACAAGTAAAGTGTTTATTAGGAGGAAAAAGAGTACAGGTGGATAGACACACGGGAGGACTCAGAGAGAGAGTCGTGCCCTCGTGGTAGTTTGAATCACTTATATGGGGCATTTTTTCTGGGTTTCCTTTGGCTAATCATCTTGCTTTGCCTTGTTCTGAGTTCATATTTGGTTTATCTCAGGGTCCTCCCACGTGTGCACGCGTATTTCTTGGCCAAGATGGATTCTAGCGAAGAGGTCTATGGATAGGTTGACATCACCTACTATGGTGTGGCACCCTCTCCCTTTCTGACCTTCAAGGAGCCTTTCTATGCATGTGTAGTCAGGAAGGTCTCCTTGACCTTGAAAATGAGAAATATGTGGTCTCTTATCTGGGCAGGGCTTAGCTCCTCCTCCTCTTCATCTTGGAGTATCTGTCCACAGGGGACAAATTCCAGCTGTTCAGCCAGAGGCCCATCTATCTCCTACCTCAAATATATGTATATGTATAGCTGATTCACTTTGCTGTACACCTGAAACTAATACATTATAAATTAACTATACTCCAAAAATTTTTCTAATAAATAAATAAAATGATTAATACAAATTATCTGTTCATATCTTTTGTCCACTTTTAAATTGAGTTGTTTGCCTTATTATTGAACTGTAAGAGTTTGTAACCACAGGACCAGCCCAAACTGGACCTACTCTGTTGATTACAAGATACTTAGTTGTTTTTCAGAGATGACAGAACAAAACCACAAGTCATGCAGCTGAGCATAGGCAGAGGAGAAAATTTTGACCTCAAAGTCTCTACCTCCCCTCCCCAGTGACAGAACCAAAGGACCTGGGACATGACTGGAACCTGAACACTGGAACCCTTTCAGAAGCGAAGGGTTCACTGACCAGGAATATCCACTGCTGAAACCCCTTTACTGAATCTTACCATAAATGTCCAAGTTCCAAAGCCCTTCAGTTGAAACCTGCCTTGCCAGCGTTTTCACATACCAATCTGTTCCCCAAAACCCCTTAAATTTCGCCCTGAATCCTGGATTGGGAAGATAGATTTGAGAGCCCCCAGTCTCCTTTCAGGCTGACCTTGCAATAAAGCTTTTTCTTTTCTGAAAAGCCAGTGACATAGTACTGGCTTCTGTGTGTGTCAGGCAGTAAACCCTTGCTCGATAAAAAGTTCTTTGTAAATTTTGGATAGTGGTCCTTTATCAGATCTGTGTTTTGCAAATATTTTCTCCCAATCTATGACATGTCTTTTTGTTAATAGTTGGAGAGTTGTTCTTAAAGTGTTACCAAACCAAACTTGGGTCTGCTTGACTACTTTTACTGACACCAGGTTGTGGTGAAAAAAAAGTGTGGCATTTATTTGCAGAGTGCCAAGCAAGGAATGAGGGCAGTTCATGCTCAAAAGACTAGAGTTCCCCAATGGCTTTCCGGGAAAGGTTTTTAAAGGCAACATTTGGGGTGAGGGCTGCAGGGTGTGTGACTTTCTTGTGATTGGTTGGTGGCGAGGTAACAGGATGGTGTTTCAGGTATCTTAATCATCAACCTTCTAGTTCCAACCAGTCTTGGGTCTACGTGTTTGTGGTCAGCATGTAGTCACCATCCTCCACCTGGGTGGAGGTGTGAACAACTCAAAGATATGTGTCAGAATGGTGTGTATATCCCTTGAGGAGGAATTAGGACTCTGTTTTAGAGCTGAACTATTGTTTCTTAATGGTTTTTCCTTTGTTTCTGCATTCCCTCACTTCCCTAATTAGTAACTGCTTGTGCCTGCTCTTTGGAACCCAGGGAAGGCCTAGAAGACCAAAGCCTTTTTCCTACAAACAAGAAACAGGGGAACCAGAGAGGCTTTTGTACCCAGGAAGGCCCTGCAGGTTCTGCTCGGTTTCCCTTTTCTTTGATACTCCTCAATCCTGAGAACAGGAGCAGGACAAGACAGGGAATAAAGTCTTGGATTGAGAAGTTAATCATAAACTTGGCAGGAAACTTGGTTTTAGGGGGACTAGATTTCACAAGTTATGATGATATCTTTCCTTAGCATAAAATTACTCAGGTCAGTGATTCTCAATCATGACTTACACATTAGAACCACCAGAAAAACACATATCTTTGCCTGCCCCCTCCAAAGATTCTGATTACATTCCTCACTGCTCCCTCTCCTTCAATATTTTTTAAGGTTACCTAAGTGACCCTAATGCGTAGCCGGGATTGAAAACCACCATATTAGGGAAAGCATATAACAAGACTGTTAAAGGCATAGTCAAGGATAATCAAAGAGTGAGGCTTGTTTGATATTCTCTGTTCCTACCAATAAGCAGCCCAGCCCACTGGCCAGCTTTCTTGGATATCAGGACTTGTTTGCCTCTCCTCTGAATGCCTCCCTATGTGCCAAGTCATGTTTGGCACTTTTATGTATATTATCAAATTTAACTCTCCCAACAAATCTTTGGGAGTAGATATGATTCCCTCTTTAGCAGATACAGGAAATGAGATTGAGAAAGGCCAAGCAAATCAATCACAAATATGCAGTTATTAGGTGGTAGTGACACAAAACTTGAAATTTGTGTTCTGACTCTAAAAACCACATTCTTTTAATCTACACCTCAATTTCACTACTGGGAGGCAGTACCAGCTTGAGTCAACACTTACTGCATGATGTCATTCTTCATCAGAGAACACCGTCTCATGTCCTGAGGCTTTCAGAAAGAACCGGGTGTTTGAAGCAGACAGGAAGACCACAGCTTCATGAAAAACTTTCTCAATAATTAATTCCCCAGTGCCTTTAAGATTTTCTGAAGCAGATTTCTTACAAAAAGTCAGAGACTTTGAAAGGTGAAAGAGAAGAAATGAGCTCCAGAAAATTTTCATGTTTAAGAAATTCACCCTTGCTTTAAAACTAGGGCACTAGGAGGAGGAAAATATTCATTAAAAAAACCCTTCCCTGGTGGCGCAGTGGTTGAGAGTCCACCTGCCGATGCAGGGGGCACGGGTGCCCCGGTCCGGGAAGATCCCACATGCCGTGGAGCGGCTGGGCCCGTGAGCCATGGCTGCTGAGCCTGCGCGCGTCCGGAGCCTGTGCTCCGCCACGGGAGAGGCCACAACAGTGAGAGGCCTGTGTACCGCAAAAAAACAAAAAAACACAAACCCTCCCTAGCCCAGAGCGGGGGTGGGGGGGAACCTCTATTAAGTAGAAGAGAAAGAAGTAGATTTAGGGTTAGCATCCTAAACTATTCCCCAGAGTCTCATCTGGAATTTTCAGCTTCTGTCTCTATGGTCAGGTTGTCAGGAAAGAAAACAGGGAGAAAGAAAAAAATCAAATTACTTGGAAGCTTCTCATTTAGAAAAATCCACTAAGGTCTTTAAGAATCTAAAGTTGGCAAAGAAAGAATAACTTGTTTTTTAAATTCTCCTTAAAAATTGTCCAGAACCCCTAAAATCTTCACAAAGTCTCTTCAGGGCCTTTAAAGTGAAAATGAAGAAAATGGTAGAACTTATTTAAAAGCATACAGTCTTAGGTCTTTAAGACTATGAGGAAATAAGAATATCTGTGGGGGAAAATAGGCTCCATGAAAACTCTTAACAAAAGAAAATTAAAAGCGCTCAGTGTGGGACTTCCCTGCTGGCGCAGCGGTTAAGAATCCGCCTGCCAATGCAGCGTACAGGTGTTCAAGCCCTGGTCCGGGAAGATCCCACATGCCTCAGAGAGCAAGTGGGGCCGTGTGCCACAACTACAGAGCCTGCACTTTAAAGCCCGCGAGCCATGACTACTGAAGCCCACGCGCCTAGAGCCCGTCCTCCACAACAAGTGAAGCCACCACAGTTAGAAGCCCGCGCACCGTAACAAACACCCAATGCAGCCAAAAATAAATAAATAAAAAATAAGTTTATTTTAAAAAAAATTGCCAAGTGCAAAATAAAGAAATACAGATGACACAAAGAGAATTTTAGTGGAGAAAATGAGTACCCTTATGTAAAAATCTTCTGAGATATTTGAGAATATGTGTTAGAGCAATCTGAACATGTTTAGGCTAGCCTGCTGGAAGGGTAAGAGGAATCAGATTTGGCATGACGAGAGAAAAAAACTTCACAGAAGTAATTACTTTAGGTACGAGAAAAAAAGAAAGAAAGGGAGAAAGAGAGAGAGAGAGAGAAAGGAAGGAAGGAAGGAAGGAAGGAAGAAAAGAAGGGAGGGAGGGGAGGGAGGGAACGAAGGAAGGAAAGAAGGAAGATCTCATGCAATATTTTTAAAATAATTAATTTCCCAGTGCCTTCCATAATTAAGATAAACTACTTCAGAGGGTAAAAAAAGAAATATTGGAGAAAGAAAAAGAGTATTGAAGAAATTACTTTTGCAAAATTTTAGGGTTTCTAAATATTTAAAGCTCCTGTCTGCTGCCCCCTGCACACCCCTATCTGGTTGTATTATCTGCTCCCTCTCTTTATTCTTCAAGCGCAGGGACTGCAACTGCTCTCCGCTTTCCCTAAACCCCTACCCACATCTTAAATTCTCATCAAACTATCCAGTTTAAGAAGGTCATTTGTTTCAAACAGGACACTGGCAAACATCATCACCACATTTTAATGCTTAAAAACAAAACAAACACCATACATTTCCTGCTTACCTTATTTGCAGGAATGCAAACGTGAATTAGAGTCCACCAATCAGATGCAACCTCCCGAGATTCGTGGTCGTTGCGGAGTTATCCAGGGAAGCATCCACTTTGCAGTCATGGATTACTGCAGAGGGAGTGTTTCAGTGAAGTTCATTCAGGGAAGCAGAGCCACTACAAGTATATGGAATAAGGATTTATTATAGCAACTGGAAGCTTGGTGCCTTTTTTTTTTTTTTTTTTTTTTGGCTGCACCATGCGATATGTGGGATCTTAGTTCACCCACTGGGGATCAAACCCGTGCCCCCTGCAGTTGAAGCACAGAGTATTAACCACTGGACTGCCAGGGAAGTCCCTATGATAGGAATTTGTCAGTACACTAGTGGGAGAAGGGTTGGGGCAGTAAAGTTTGGAAAAGGGAGTTGGGGGGTCAGGGAAAAGGGCAGTTGTTCTGGACTATGGGCACAGGTGGACAAGTCCGAGCGTGAGCGTGGAGGAAGCCAGGCACATCCACTACTAGCGTGGGACCCTGAAGGGCTGGCGTCAGCGTCCAGGGAAGGCCGCTCCCTCCTCTTGGCTGTCGCCTCTGAGTTACAGAGGAGCATTTGGTGGTGGGTGTGGGGTTGCTTTGCTGCTTCTCAGAACAGCCAGCTGTCGGGAAGAGCTGGGAGTACCGGAACCCGCCGGCACCTCTGTGTCTGGCTCACACCGTCTTTAACCACAGTGACCTTCAGAGAGCACTGACTGAAGCTTCACTTCTGTTTTCCAGATCTCCCCCTGATTTTTCTTCCGGCCAGCTCTAACCCGGCAGCAGACTGCTGCAGTCTTTCAGGGAGTTTGGGGGTCTGCATTTCCACTAATGGGCACTAGATGGCAGAAGAAGACCCTGGTCTTCTCCAGACTTCAAAGTGATGCTAAATCCACATGTCCAGGAGCAGCCGCAGTCTTTTTTGTTTTGTTTTTTTGTTTTTTTTTTTTTTTTAATATCTCCATCCAATATTTGAAGAGGAGATTATTTGAGACTAGTCTTTTTAAGCTTTTTTAAAAATATATTTATTTATTTTTTGGCTGTATTCGGTCTTAGTTGCAGCACACAGGATCTTTCATTGCTCTGCGTGGGTTTCTCTCTAGTTGTGGCCCCCGGGCTTAGTTGCCCCGCAGCATGTTGGATCTTAGTTCCCTGACCAGGGATTGAACCAGCGTTCCCTGCATTGCAAGATGGACTTTTAACCACTGGACCACCAGGGAAGGCCCCAGCCCCAGTCTTTGCTGTCTCTCCTGACAGGTGCTGTGTTGGCTGCAGTGAGGTGATCTGCACACAGGGCGTTTGCGGAATTTCTGTAAAGTTTTTTCCTGTGGCCCCAGGGTTGTTCTAAGTTGTCGCAGCCATTTTGATCATCACCTGAACTGTCATGTAACTCCACCTGGCCTTGCTGGACAGACCAGAGCAGAAGAGTTTGTTAGCATGAGCCAGGTCATATTTGACATGGTATGGAGAAGACCTTAGAACATGGTGACCTGGTGTGGTCAGCAAGCTTTCCTAAAGGGATGTCACGTTCATTTTATCAACGCTACCTTGCAATTAAATTATTGCCTCGACTGGAAGCTCCCTGGGAACAGGCACCTGAAGATATAGCACTTCTAATCTGTTAACAACTAAGGATGATTATTTTTTTCAGAAGAAAAAGAAATCCTCTGTTTGAGGAACAAAGCATGGGTTGCATCAATTGTAAACAGGAAGGTTTGACTGTGTAATCTACCTAGTAAAGAGATTTATAACAGAAATAAATTTTGTGTTTTCACCTCTGCATTTTCTTTTTATGTAAAATATTTGATAATTAACATTAAACATATACAAGAATATATAACATGTATAAAGTATAAAGAATAAAATAAAAGGCTCACTCTTTTAAAAGAGTCATTCATTCATTCATTCAGCAAATGTAGGAAATCTGCATGGAGATGGAAATGCATAAAAATATACTTATTCATTGGTCTCTCCACTTTCTTTCTGTCTGCCAGCCATTTTTTTACACTACTCTTTTTTCCAGCTTAAATTAGAAGGTTTATTGTTTCAACAATGTCTTTGCCAATTGTCTAAATTCCTATGCTCTTTTATCTTTTGTCCCATGTCTGGCAAAACCTTACCCTGGATTAACCCAACTATCTGCTGTTCATGTCTGCACCAGCTCAGCTGGACAATGATGATGAAAGTCACACAATAGAGAAGATCACCCTCACTGAAAACTCATGATCGTTGACCCTAATCCCGCTGGATTTATTGCTGCAAGTTGACTGTCTTGTCATTACAAAGTCCGCCCCCTCCCAACACTGCAGGTTTTACTTGCTGGTCAGGACTAAGATCCCTCAGTGCCTCTTCAGTTCCCTCAAGCAAAGAAGTGAAGAGACACTGGAGGTGAGAACCTCAGCATACTGGAAACTGCCTATAGCAGGTACACGTGAACTCATGGGGTCAGGGGAGGTGGGATGGGACCAGTTATGTCTGCTACATCTGGGGTGAATGAGGTAGTGAGAGAATAGCTTAGGGAAAGGGTAATAATGTGACCTTTCATGTTTTAAGAATTAAAAATAAAAACTCTGCTCTGTGGATTATTTTCTGTTGTGAAAGGCAGACATAGTTTTGACATCATGCAGAGGCCAAAACAAGAAACCAGTCCCACTCCAGAACTTCTGGCCCAACAGAGACCCAGAGATGTGCCTGTGTATAAAAAATGGAAAGAGCTGAGCACAAAAAGCTATTCTCCAAGGAGCCCAAGAGTGGGACAAACTTGGCTGGGACAGCACTGAGGATCACTCCCTTTTCAAAGGACAATGTACCCCTGACAGGGATCTGTGTCAGGATTAAATGAATTATATAGACTTTAAAAAACCTTTCTATTTTGAAATAATTCTAGACTTGTAGAAAAGTTGCAAAAACTGTTCAAAAAATTCCCATTTGCCCTCCACCCACCTTCCCCTAATGTTAACAACAGATTGCATAATCACAATAGAATTATCAAAATCAGGAAATTAACATTGAAACAATGATATTGACTAAACTACGGATCTTACTCAAATCTTTTCAGTTTTCTCAAAGTGTCCTTTTTCTAGTCCAGTATCCTATGTGGGATCCCACATTGCATTTAGTTCATGCTTCCTTTACCTCCTCTATCTGTCACATTTCCTCAGTCCTACTTTGTCTTTTAGGATCTTGACGCTTTTGAAGAGCACTTACTGGTCAGTTATTTTTTTAGAAAGTCCCTCAGTTTGGGTTTGTCCAGTATTTTATTATGCATGATTAGATGCAAGTTATGCATTTTGGCAAAAAAACACGGAAGTGAAGATGCTCTTATCAGTGCATCCTTTCAGGAGGTACAGTGATGTCACTATGTCACATTACTGAGGATGACATTAGCCTTGATCACTTGGTTTAAGTGTGTTGGCAGCATTTTTCCAATGTGATGTTTTCATTTTTCCTTTTCAATTAATAAATATCTTGGAGGGAGATTCTTTGAGACTACCCTATTTCTCATTATACTTGGCCCACTCATTTTTGGCATCCATTGATTGTTCTTGCCTGCCACATTATTACTATGCTATTTGCCTGATGATGATTTGCTATTTCCCTCATTTATATGAACTGATTTTCAGTAACCTGTTGGGTTGCAGTGGGACCTAATGATGGAAATGGACTGATCGTGGTGCAGTTCTATTCCTGCATAGATGTGGAGGCTGGAGTAGCCTCCTTTTGACCTTTTGGAGATTGTAATGGCCACAAGAATTCTTGTATAGATCTGTAAGAGGATGGAGATGCAACAGGAAGATAATTGGACTTCCTGCTAATAAAGCAGTTAGGAAACTGAATAATTAAATAAAATGAAGGAGACATCAATCATATTTATACATGAGTTTGTGGAGCAGTTTATTTCAGTTAATTAATTTTTATCTGTAATACCATGATCCCTTTAAATCTGTAGAGTTAGGTAAGCCTCCATTTAATGAAAAATTTTAAAAATTGTTAGTGTTCCATAGGGCCTGCCCTTTTATTTGTACCAATTATTTATATTTTGGCTTTCTGTAGTCTTTCGTCTATATCTAATTATCTTTTTTCTAAATTATCTTTATCCTTTTTTTCCTCGGCATTGTGTAGATATCTTAAACATATCTCAATGTCATTTTTTCATTTCTCTGTAGGGTAAATTTTGCTCCTAATGAACTTGAGGTCCAACAATGTTATCTTCCTCCTAAAATACTGAACTGTGTTCTGTTTTTATTCAATTCTCTTATGTTAACTTTTCTCTGACATTATTAAACATTGTTTTCTAAATTTTTTTCTATTTGCAAGAGTAAACTTTATCCAGAGTATTCTCTTTGATGCTGGTGTTTGATTTCTTTTTCTCTTTTATAGATATTACTAAGGATTGTCTCTCTTAATCTCAACTTTGAGTCAGAATAGTTTATTCAGGATTATTATTTGTCTAGAAATAACATCTATGGCTTCTTATTGGCTTATTTTCCTATTTCTCTGGGCACTATTAAGTCTTCACTAGAGCTAGAAGATGAAATGTTCTATCCTCTGTTCATTTATGTAGCTGCATGAGCTGGATAGGGAGGAAACCATGTCTATGGGTAACTACATTCAGAGAAATTTATCTCCGCTTTCTCTTTCTTCATAATTGTTAAAACTCCTGCACCTGAGACTAGATGAATTGAGATAGTGATATTTCCTAACCAATTGTGAGGACATATTATTTTCAATGTGTTTTTCTCTTATCTTTAGGATGAGTGAACCACTTTGGGAACAGTCATCATATGTTTTGTTGTGTGTGTGTGTGTGTGTGTGTGTCTGCACCTACATCTCCACACTTATCTGCTTTTCCTTGCCACTATCACTCAAGATTGTGTTAGTGGTCCCAGGAATTATCCCCATCCCCTCCCCACTTGGTGATGGGTCGAGGAGAACACCTCTCCTGCTTGGTATGTCTTCTAGCTTCTGCCTTGGAATGTGGGCTGAAGGGCTCCAAAGACTAGATTCCATGTCTTTTTCCCAGTATGCTCCTGTCATCAGTTCTAGTACTTCCAAACTGGGCAACATGAAAGAAGTTTTTTACAATGTCTTGCCCTGCCAACTTGTCCTTTACTCTTTACTCCTGGCATTTATATTTACCTTGCTCTAAATTGAATTATTCTTCATTGATGCCTTGTGAAGTTTATAGACAAGATTAGACATGTCCCCTTAGTTCAGTGTTGATAATATTGTCTTTATACATTTTTGTTGTTGTTGTTGCAATATCTTTTTTTTTTTTTGCTTTTGATGCCTTTTAAATTGATTTGTGGGAGGAATCTTCTGCAAAGTCCCCATATATTTTCAGAAGAATCAATATACTTTTTGCAACCTAAAAACATGAAACAAGATAAATCTAATTGCCATTTTTGTGTGTGTACTTTTGGAATTCAAAATGTCCCCTAATTGATTTTCATTGCATACAAATCCCTTATTACTTTTGTAATCCTCTACAAATTTTACCTCAAAAAAACTTTTTTTTTTTTGTCTGCGTTAGGTCTTCGTTGCTGCCCGCGGGCTTTCTCTAGTTGTGGCGAGCAGGGGCTACTCTTCGTTGCGGTGCGTGGGAGGCTTCTCACTGTGGTGGTTTCTCTCCTTGTGGAGCACGGGCTGTAGGCGCACAGCTTCAGTAGTTGCAGCACGCAGCCTCAGTCGTTGTGGCGCACAGGCTTAGTTGCTCCACGGCATGTGGGATCTTCCCAGACCAGGGCTTGAACCCATGTCTCCTGCATTGGCAGGCTGATTCTTCACCACTGCGCCACCAGGGAAGTCCCTCAAAACAACTTTTGAAGTTCACAAAATATGAAAGTACTCACTGAAAAGTTTTTAATTTTATCTTTGTTTGTTTCTTTGTTTAATAAAAAGGAGACTTAAAACCCAAACGAAATATTTCCAATGGCATAACTGTATGTAATGAACACATATGACCACCAGATGCCAGTCTTGCTTCATACTAGAGTTCAACCAGCGGCTAGAGAAGAGATAATGCAAAACTGGTTTTCAAGTGGTAAAATATTTTTATCACTAGGGAAGACTTATATCCTCTAATTAAGCAACAAGGCATAAAAGGGAGTTCATTTTGATAGTAGAAAGACAAAAATTTTGCTTGGCTTTAATTACCAAAAAAAAGAGGTAATTCTTTTTTTTTTTTTTTTTTTTTGCGGTACGCGGGCCTCTCACTGTTGTGGCCTCTCCCGTCGCGGAGCACAGGCTCCGGACGCGCAGGCTCAGCGGCCATGGCTCACGGGCCCAGCCGCTCCGCAGCATGCGGGATCTTCCCAGACCGGGGCACAAACCCGTGTCCCCTGCATCGGCAGGTGGACCCTCAACCACTGCGCCACCAGGGATGCACGAGGTAATTCTTTAAACCGCGTGTCACCTAAAGAATGAAGGAGTTATCTAACACATAGAGCTTAGCTTGCTCTTAATTATATACTGGCTTTATTAACTTGACATACACAATGGCTGCTTCATACTTTTAATTTATGTAAGTAAAATTACAACAAAATTTAAAGGATTAGTTTCTCCTAAGTTTTAGCAGAACGGATGAAGTTTAAGTAGGTACAAACTAAAAATTATTATATTATGTTTTGAATTTTTCTTTTAAAGAAACATAAGTGTTAACTTTTTCAAAAGTCACTCTTTTTTAATATTGGTAAGGCCATTTAATTTCATGAGTACTATACAAAATTATATTAAGGATTTGCACACTTAAATGTAATGTCAATACCTTAAATTGCATTTCACTTCTAATTCCTAACATTTATTGTGTACTTACTAGATACCAGGCACTATTCAAAGCACTTTATATGTTTTAACTCATTTCATCCTCTCAATAAACCTATTAGGTCAATACACATCATTTCTTTTTTAGAGTTGAACAAACTAAGTCTCAAAGGAATTCAGTAAACTACCCAAGGTCTTGTTTCCAAACCCATGAAGTCTGGTTCCAGGATCCACTGCTATGCCATCTAATAAAATTTTACACACCAGTAAACTTAAAAGTCTATAGAAGTTAAACTACCAAAGAATATAGAGTAGTTAGTCATTTCAGAGTAGTTTTAGAAGCTTGGTTATATATCAGAAAGTTATAGCCCCTTCACTTAGAGACTAGATTATTTTTGTGTCAGTCTTCCTTACTAACTTTCAGAGGCTAACATTTCCAGTGGGGAACAAACGTAAACACTGTTCAGCAGCTAGAAGAATATATACATCATATATATATATATAGAAAACAAAACTACTAAGACTGTAGGTTAAGATGCTGACTGGGATAAAATAATGCATATAATCTCATTCCTTTCCCAAAACATGCTAAAACTTCAGCCAAAGTTTCTTTCCCTCCCCTCCCAAAGTTATTGATATAGTTGACATACAACATTGTATTAGTTTAAGTTGTACAACATAATGATTTGATACATGTATATATTGCAAAATGATCACCACAGCAACTTTAGTTAACATCAATTACCTCACATAGTTACAATTTTTTTCTTGTGATGAGAACTTTTAAGATCTACTCTCTTAGCAATTTTCAAATACTGCAGTATTGTTAACCATAGTCACTATGCTGTACATTGCATCCCCAGTACGTATTTATCTTATAACTGTGAGTTTTTACCTTTTGTCCAGAGACAAGGTATACTTTAAGATGTCAGAAATTCTCAACAGGGCCTCCCTGGTGGCGCAGTGGTTGAGAGTCCGCCTGCCGATGCAGGGGATACGGGTTCGTGCCCCGGTCTGGGAGGATCCCATATGCCGCGGAGAGGCTGGGCCCGTGAGCCATGGCCGCTGGGCCTGCGCGTCCGGAGCCTGCGCGTCCGGAGCCTGTGCTCCGCAACGGGAGAGGCCACAACAGTGAGAGGCCCGCATACCGAAAAAAAAAAAAAAAAAAAAAAGAAATTCTCAACATAGTGACAAGTTGAGAGGAGGAAACAGCAACACAATTTTGTAAGGTGGAAAGTGGATCGTGGAGGGTAAACTGACTAGAAGACCAGATCTTCAGCTAAGAGCTGAGAAAGCTGAGGATGAACACAATTCACAATTTACTCCAGAGTCTTGAGAAGGCTCAGGAACCGTTAGTTCCAGGTACATTTGGAAATGGATGTGAAGTGTGTTCATGTATGGGTGTGTGTGTTGGGGTCAAACTATAAAAAGTAGTACAGGGTTAATATTGTTTCATATATGATTATATTTTAAAATTACCTCTTGCTTTCCACACCTTTGGGCAACTGCCCAGTGTCCATCCAGTAAATAGTGCTGCAATGAGCATTGAGGTGCATGTGTCTTTTTGAATTATGGTTTTCTCTAGACATATGCCCAGTAGTGGGATTGCTGGGTCATATGATAATTCTATTTTTAGTTTTTAAAGAAACCTCCATACTGTTCTCCCTAGTGGTTGTACCAATTTACATTCCCACCAACAGTGCAAGAGGGTTCCCTTTTCTCCGCACCCTCTCCAGCATTTATTATTTGTAGATTTTCTGATGATGCCCATTCTAACTGGTGCGAGGTGATACCTCATTGTAGTTTTGTTTTGCATTTCTCTAACAATTAGATGTTGAGCAACTTTTCTTGTGCCTCTTGGACATCTGTATGTCTTCTTTGGAGAAATGTCTATTTAGGTTTTCTGCCCATTTTTTGTTTGGGTTGTTTGTTTTTTAATATTGAGCTGCATGACTTGTTTATATATTTTGGAGATTAATCCTTTGTCCATTGATTCATTTGCAAATATTTTCTCTCATTCTGAGTGTTGTCTTTTCTTCTTGTTTATAGTTTCCTTTGCTGTGGAAAAGCTTTTAAGTTTCATTAGGTCCCATTTGTTTATTTTTGTTTTTATTTCCATTACTCTAGGAGGTGAGTCAAAAAAGATGTTGCTCTGATTTATGTCAAAGATTGTTCTTCCTGGGCCTCCCTGGTGGCGCAAGTGGTTGAGAGTCCGCCTGCCGATGCAGGGGATACGGGTTCGTGCCCCGGTCTGGGAGGATCCCACATGCCGCGGAGCGGCTGGGCCCGTGAGCCATGGCCGCTGAGCCTGCGCGTCCGGAGCCTGCGCGTCCGGAGCCTGTGCTCCGCAACGGGGGAGACCACAACAGTGAGAGGCCCGCGTACCGCAAAAAAAAAAAAAAAAAAAAAAAAAAAAAAAAAAAAAGATTGTTCTTCCTATGTTTTCCTCTAAGAGTTTTATAGTGTCTGGTCTTACATCGAGGTCTTTAATCAATTTTGAGTTTATTTTTGTGTATGGTGGTAGGGAGTGTTCTAATATCATTCTTTTACATGTAGCTGTCCAGTTTTCTCAGCACCACTTATTGAAGAGACTGTCTTTTCTCCATTGTGTATCCTTGCCTCCTTTGTCATAGATTAGTTGACCATAGGTGCATGGGTTTATCACTGGGATTTCTATCCTATTACATTGATCTATATTTCTGTTTTTGTGCCAGTATCATATTGTCCTGATTACCATAGCTTTGTATTATAGTCTGAAGCCAGGGAGTCTGATTCCTCCAGCTCCATTTTTTCCCCTCAAGATTGCTTTGGCTATTCGAGGTCTTTTGTGTCTCCATACAAATTTTAAGATTATTTTGTTCTAGTTCTGTAAAAAATGCCATTGGTAATTTGATAGGGATTGCATTCAATCTGTAGATTGTTTTGGGTAGTATAGTTATTTTCACAATATTGTTTCTTCCAATCCAAGAACATGGTATATCTCTCCATCTGTTTGTGTCACCTTTGATTTCTTTCATCAGTGTCTTATACTTTTCTGAGTACAGGTCTTTTACCTCCTTAAGTAGGTTTATTCCTAGGTATTTTATTCTTTTTGTTGCAATGGTGAATGGGATTGTTTCTTTAATTTCTCTTTCTGATCTTTCATTGTTATTGTATAGGAATTCAAGAGACTTCTGTGCATTAATTTTGTATCCTGCAACTTTACCAAATTCACTGATTAGCTCTGGTAGTTTTCTGGTGGCATCTTTAGGACTTTCTATGTATAGTGTCATGTCATCTGCAAACAGTGCCAGTTTTACTTCTTTTCCAGTTTGGATTCTTTTTATTTCTTTTTCTTCTCTGATTGCTATGGCTAGGACTTCCTAAACTATGTTGTATAAGAGTGGCGAGAGTGGACATCCTTGTCTTGTTCCTGATCTTAGAGGAAATGCTTTCAGGTTTTCACCATTGAGAATGGTATTTGCTGTGGGTTTGTCTTATATGGCCTTTATTATGTTGAGGTAGGTTCCCTCTATGCCCACTTTCTGGAGAGTTTCTATCATAAATGTGTGTTGAATTTTGTCAAAAGCTTTTTCTGCATCTATTGAGATGATCATATGGTTTTTCTTCTTCAATTTGTTAATATGGTGTATCACATTGATTGATTTGCATATATTGAAGAATCCTTGCATCCCTGGGGTAAATCCCACTTGATCATGGTGTATGATTCTTTTAATGTGTTGTTGGATTCTGTTTGCTAGTATTTTGTTGAGGAATTTTGCATCTATATTCATCAGTGATATTGGTCAGTAATTTTCTTTTTTTGTAGTATCTCTGTCCGGTTTTGGCATCAGAGTGATGGTGGCCTTTTTTTTTTTTTTGCAGTACGCAGGCCTCTCACTGTTGTGGCCTCTCCCGTTGCAAAGCACAGGCTCCGGACACGCAGGCTCAGCGGCCATGGCTCATGGGCCTAGCTGGTCTGCGGCATGTGGGATCTTCCCGGACCGGGGCACAAACCCGTGTCCCCTGCATCGGCAGGCGGACTCTCAACCACTGCACCACCAGGGAAGCCCAATGGTGGCCTTTTGAATGAGTTTGGGAGTGTTCCTTCCTCTGCAATTTTTTGGAAGAGCTTGAGAAGGATGGGTGTTAGGTCTTCTCTAAATGTTTGATAGAATTCACCTGTGAAGCCATCTGTCCTGGACTTTTGTTTGTTGGAAGATTTTTAATCACAGTTTCAATTTCATTACTTGTGATTGTCTGTTCATATTTTCCATTTCTTCCCGGTTCAGTCTTGGAAGGTTATACCTTTCTAAGAATTTGTCCATTTCTTCCAGGTTGTCCATTTTATTGGCATAGAGTTGCTGGTAGTAGTCTCTTATGATGCTTTGTATTTCAGCAGTATCCCTGGTAACTTCATTTTCATTTCTAATTTTATTGATTTGAGTCCTCTCTCTCTTTTTCTTGATGAGTCTGGCTAAATGTTTATCAATTTTGTTTATCTTCTCAAAGAGCCAGGGTTTAGTTTTATTGATCTTTGCTATTGTTTTCTTTGTTTCTATTTCATATATTTCTCCTCTGATCTTTATGATTTCTTTCCTTCTACTAACTTTGGGTTTTGTTTGTTCTTTCTCTAGTTCCTTTGGGTGTAAGGTTAGATTGTTTATTTGAGATTTTTCTTGTTTCTTGAGGTAGGATTGTATTGTATTGCTGTAAACTTCCCTCTTAGAACTGCTTTTGCTGCATCCCATAGGTTTTGGATCATTATGTTTTCATTGTCATTTGTCTCTAGATTTTTTTTTTTTTCCAGTACGCGGGCCTCTCACTGTTGTGGCCTCTCCCGTTGCGGAGCACAGGCTCCGGACGCGCAGGCTCAGCGGCCATGGCTCACGAGCCCAGCCGCTCCGTGGCATGTGGGATCTTCCCAGACCGGGGCACGAACCCATGTCTCCTGCATCGGCAGGCGGACTCTCAACCACTGTGCCACCAGGGAAGCCCGTCTCTAGATATTTTTGATTTACTCTTTGATTTCTTCAGTGATCTCTTGGTTATTTAGTAACACATTGTTTAGGCTCCGTGTGTTTGTGTTTTTTACTTTTTTTTCCCTGTAACTGATTTCTAATCTCATAGGGCTCTGGTAGGAAAAGATGCTTGATATGATTTCAATTTTCTTAAATTTACAGAGGCTTGATTTGTGACCCAAGCTGTGATCTATCATGGAGAATGTTCCATGTGCACTTGAGAAGAAAGTGTAATCTGCTGTTTTTGGATAGGATGTCCTATAAATATCAATTAAATCTATCTGGTCTATTGTGTCATTTAAAGCTTGTACTTCCTTATTCATTTTCTGTCTGGATGATCTGTCCATTGGTGTAAGTGAGGTGTTAAAATCCTCCACTATTATTGTGTTATTGTCAATTTCCTCTTTTATGGCTGTTAACATTTGCGTTATGTATTCAGGTGCTCCTATGTTGGGTGCATATATATTTATAATTGTTATATCTTCTCCTCATATTGATCCCTTGATCATTATGTAGTGTCTTTCCTTGTCTCTTGTAGCATTCTTTATTTTAAAATCTATTTAATCTGATATGAGTATTGCTACTCCAGCTTTCTTTTGATTTCCATTTGCATGGAATATCTCTTTCCATCCCCTCACTTCCAGTCTGTTTGTGTCCCCAGGTCTGAAGTGGGTCTCTTGTAGACAGCATATATACGAGTCTTGTTTTTGAATCCATTCAGCGAGCCTGTGTCTTTTGCTTGGAGCACTTAATCCATTTACATTTAAGATAATTATCGATATATATATTCCTATTACCATTTTCTTAATTGTTTTGGGTTTGTTTTTGTAGGTCCTTTTCTTCTCTTGTGTTTCCCACTTAGAGAAGTTTCTTTAGCATTTGTTGTAGAGCTGGTTTGGCCATGCTGAATTCTCTTAGCTTTTGCTTTTCTATAAAGCTTTTGATTTCTCTGTCGAATCTGAATGAGATCCTTGCCGGTAGAGTAATCTTGGTTGTATGTTCTTCCCTTTCATTACTTTGAGTATATCATCCCACTTGCTTCTGGCTTCTAGAGTTTCTGCTGAAAAATCAGCTGTTTACCTTATGGGAGTTCCCTTGTTTGTTACTTGTTGTTTTCCTTTTTTTTTTTTTTTTTTTTTTTGCGGTACAAGGGCCTCTCACTGTTGTGGCCTCTCCCGTTGCAGAGCACAGGCTCTGGACGCACAGGCTCGGCAGCCATGGCTCATGGGCCCAGCTGCTCTGTGGCATGTGGAATCTTCCTGGACCGGGGCACGAACCCGTGTCCCCTGCATTGAGAGGCGGACTCTCAACCACTGCGCCACCAGGGAAGCCCCCTTCGTTGTTTTTAATAATTTTTCTTTGTCTTTAATTTTTGTCAATTTGATTATTATGCGTCTCGGCATGTTTCTCCTTGGGTTCATCCTGCCTGGGACTCTCTGTGCTTCCTGGACCTTGGTGGCTATTTCCTTTTCCATGTTAGGGAATTTTTAGGCTATAATTCCTTCATATATTTTCTTGGGTCTTTCTCTCTCTCGTCTCATCCTGGGACCCCTATAATGTGAATGTTGGTGTGTTTAATGTTGTCCCAGAGGTCTCTTTGGCTGTCTTCATTGCTTTTCATTCTTTTTTCTTTTTTCTGTTCCGCAGCAGTGAATTCCACCATTCTGTCTTCCATGTCGCTTATCCGTTCTTCTGCCTCAGTTTTTCTGCTATTGATTCCTTCTAGTGTATTTTTCATTTCAGTTATTATATTGTTCCTCTCTGTTTGTTTGTTCTTTAATTCTTCTAGGTCTCTGTTAAACATTTCTTGTATCTTCTTGATCTTTGCCTCCATTCTTTTTCCGAGGTCCTGGATCATCTTCACTATCATTATTCTGAATTCTTTTTCTGGAAGATTGCCTATCTCCACTTCATATAGTTCTTTTTCTGGGGTTTTATCTTGTTCCTTCCTCTGATACATAGTCTTCTGCATTTTCATTTTGTCTATCTTTCTGTGAATGTGGTTTCCGTTCCACAGGCTGCAGGATTGCCGTTCTTGCTTCTGCAGTCTGCCCTGTGGTGGATGAGGCTATCTAAGAGGTTTGTGCAAGCTTCCTGATGGGAGGGACTGGGGGTGGATAGAGCTGGCTGTTGCTCTGGTGGGCAGAGCTCAGTAAAACTTTAATCCCCTAGTCTGCTGATGGGTGGGGCTGAGTTCCCTCCCTGTTGGTTGTTTGGCCTGAGGTGACCGGCACTGGAGACTACAGGCTCTTTGGTGGGGCTAATGATGGACTCTGAGAGGGCTCATGCCAAGGAGTACTTCCTAGAACTTCTGCTGCCAGTGTCCTTGTCCCCATGGTGAGCCACAGCCATGCCCCGCCTCTGCAGGAGACCCTCCAACACTAACAGGTAGGTCTGGTTCACTCTCCTACGGGGTCACTGCTCCTTCCCCCTGGGTCCTGATGCACACACTACTTTGTGTGTACCCTCCAAGCGTGGAGTCTCTCTTTCCCCCAGTCCTGTCAAAGTCCTGCAATCAAATCCCACTAGCCTTCAAAGTCTGATTCTCTGGGAATTCCTCCTCCCGTTGCCGGACCCCCAGGTTGGGAAGCCTGATGTAGGGCTCAGAACCTTCAGTCCAGTGGGTGGACTTCTGTGGTATAATTGTTCTCCAGTTTGTGAGTCACCCACCCAGCAGTTATGGGATTTGATTTTATTGTGATTGCACCCCTCCTGCCATCTCACTGCGGCATTTCCTTTGTCTTTGGATGTGGGGTATTTTTTTGGTGAGTTCCAGTGTCTTCCTGTCTATGATTGTTCAGCAGTTAGTTGTGATTCCAGTGCTCTCTCAAGAGGGAGTCATCTATTTAGTTTTTAAATTCTTTACACTTAAGGGCAAAAAGCCAAGGATTTCCAGGCACACAAGGAAAGCTAACACAGAAAACAGGGCTTCCAAAGAAGATGTAGAAATGGCCACTAACCACAGGAAAAGTTGCTCAACATCATTAGTCATTAGGGAAATGCTAACCAAAACCACAATGAGATACCACTTCACACTTACTAGAATGGCTGTACTAATTTATTTTTTAAAAAGACAGTAAATAGCAAGTGTTGGTGAGAATGTCTGACCCTTGAGAGAGGAGGAGCTATACTTTCCCACAGACCCTGTGATCTCCTGGTGCACACAGCTAGTATTCTTGTACAACTCCTATAAAAGCCAGCACCTCAGGACTTCCCTGGCAGTCCAGTGGTTAAGACTTTGCCTTCCAATGCAGGGGGTGTGGGTTTGATACCTGGTTGGGGAACTAAGATCCCATATGCCTCACAGCCAAAACACCAAAACATAAAATAGAAGCAATATTGTAACAAATTCAATAATGACTTAAAAAATGGTCCACATCAAAAAAAATCTTAAAAAAATAAAACAAAAAAAAGCCAGCATCTCCAAACCAGACTAGGTAGTTCCCTCCCCTTGAATCTAGGCTGGCTTAAGAGACTTGCTTAACTAATAAAATGCAGTAGACATGATATTATGGAACTCCCAAGTCTAAATTCTAAGAAGGCTTACAGCTTCCACCCAAGTCTTTTGGAACACTTGCTCTTGGAACCCAGCTGCATGCTGTAAAGAAGCCCAAGCAGCCTGCAGAAAGGAAATGAGCCTCCCCTAAACATCCCAGCTGAGCTTCTAGACAATAGCTGGTACCAACTTCCTTGTAAGTGAGCTATCTTAGAAGTTGAATTACAAACCCCAATCAAGCCACTCCAACCAAAGCTGTGTGGAGCAGAGGTGGACCATCTCTACCAAGTCCTGCCCAAATTACAAGTTCTTGAGCAAAATAAATAGTGGGTGTTGCTATGTTTTTCCTTTTTAATCTGTTAATATGATGAATTGCATTAGTAGATTTTCTGATGTTAAATTCCCTGTGTTCTTGGAATATACTTTTTTAATCTTGATGTAGTCCCACAATTTTGACACTGTACTGAGCATAACCATTACTAGTTATGGAAAAATAGATTTTCCAAGCAAATAAATAATGCTAATAAATGCATTAAAATGTTTCACCTATTTCAGAAAGTTTCAGACATATGGGTAGAATATCATTAAGTAGTCCAGAAGAACTCCTGGCTGGCAACACTGTAAAAGCGAGTTTTCCTTATTTTACACAATTAGACTTTTCTTTAATTTGGAATCCTTAATCCAAATGAGCTATATATATATTTTTAGCTATTTTGAATGTTGCACTTGAAGTTTAGTTTTTCTTTTTTTGTTTTTTTGGTGTGTGTGTGTGTGTTTATGATTCAAATTACAGACTTGATTAATGGTATGCCCTTTAGGAAATAACCAAGGCTTTACTAATCTGAAGTACTCAGGGGCGGAATTTTCTCTCACTCTTTCTCTCTTTGTCTTATCTCACTGAGTGTTTTACTTAATGCATATAATCAACTGTTTACATAAAAGTGGAGAAACACAGATGAGCCTTGAAAGTCTTTGAAAATGAAAAATTAAAAAAAGAAAAGTAACAAGGCAGACTAGAGGCTTGGGATTGCTCTAGTTTGAAATTTTATCATGTGAAAAGATGTTTTTCTGCTTTTTCAGATACGACAATATTTAGGAGAGACCCTCCCAGCCACCCCCACTCTCCAGCTTCTACCCCAGGCACACATACACACACAGACACACAGACACACACTCTGTCTCTGTGTCTCTCTCTTTCTCCTATACTTCCCCACCACCTCTACAGTGACTCTCTTTTAACCAGTTCTCCAAAGCAGTCTTTCTAGGGTGGAACCAGTTCTCCGAAGCAGATTTTCTCCCCTCCTTCTACCGTCCTACCACCACCACCTTAAGAAACCTATTTTCTAGGAAAAAGAAAGAGAGAGAGAGAGAGACCTTGAAGTCAAAGCAAATTCCATTTCTAAAGTTTTTCAATAAAAATGTCCTCTAAAAGATGCCTGCTCAGAAAAAGTTACTGAAGTGCCAAACAGTGAGAGACCAGCATTTATTGCCAGAGTGACACAAGCTGAGAGCAGAGCTCCCAGCGGGAAGCTGTCATTATGTAAATGTGCCTGCGTGACAGCCCTCCAAGGAGGACAAATGACTCGACAGTGACTTCTTAATCAGCCTGTCTCCAGCAATAATAATCTAACCACTGGTCACCTAATTAAAAATGAAAGAAATCAGTGTCTTTTCCAAACACTGAGTTTCTAGAGTCTCAGGTTGCAGACTGTCATGAAGCAGAGAGCTGTTAGCTGTTTGCACTTCATGTCACAGACAAGCAGACCCTTGTGAGGGGCCTCAAACTCATGTCTGTGATTTGATTATGTTGCCATCATTCAGTTAATGCATTGATCTGGATGATTTGCTGCTATGGGCCCTTAGTCATTTATTCATTCATTCACCAGTTTCACAAGTATTTATTCATTCACAACTATTTATTACAAGCTTACTGTATGCCAGGGGATATATCTTGGGGATATAAAGATGAATAGGACACTTATGCAGCATTTGGCGAATCTCTCTGTCGGGGAAACAGATATAAAAATATTTAACTATGATACAATTTGATCTAGCTGTAATACAGAAAACAAATATATATGTGTATTGCATATTATGGAAGATGCAATATGGTGGCCCACTGGACAGAACCATTCTACAGAATTTTTTTAAATTAATTAATTAATTTTTGTCTGCTTTGGGTCTTCATTGCTGTGTGCGGGCTTTCTCTAGTTGTGGCGGGTGGGGGCTACTCTTCGTTGCAGTGTGCGGGCTTCTCATTGTGGTGGCTTCTCCTGTTGCAGAGCATGGGCTCTACGTGCGCAGGCTTCAGTAGTTGTGGCACTTGGGATTCAGTAGTTGTGGCTCGCGGGCTCTAGAGCACAGGCTCAGTAGTTGGGGTACACGGGCTTAGTTGCTCTGCAGCATGCGGGATATTCCTGGACCAGGGCTTGAATCCGTGTTCCCTGCATTGGCAGGCGGATTCTTAACCACTGTGCCACCAGGGAAGTCCCCATCCTACAGAATTTGAGATGCTTTTATTTGGGGCATGTACCCCTCAGGTTACCAAAGACTCTGCCATATCCTATTCTTTTAAACTTAATCCACTTCATTCATTTACGTTACCTTCTTGGTCCTTGTTAAGCACTTGAGTTTCAGATGCTGGTGTAAAGATAGGTCTAACAAGCAGACACCTGCCATGAAATGTGATATTAAAATTTAAGTATTGTTCTTTTAAATAAGTTTTAAAGAAAATTGTGTTTGATGTGTTAAAAAATTCTTAATCACACTTCTCTCAGGTATGGAAAAAAAAAAACCTCACCAGCCACCTGTGCTGTGTAGCAGCGAAAATAACCAAATATTGAAAACTAGCCGATCAATAGTATCTCAGTCTGTTTCCATTTTAGTTGTCTTCATTGCCGTCATCAAAGGGGAGGTTCATTCTCTCTGGGTTCAGTGCTCATTCTTTTTTTTTTTCTTTTTTTTTTTTTTTTTGCGGTACGTGGGCCTCTCGCTGTTGTGGCCTCTCCCGTTGCGGAGCACAGGCTCCGGACGCACAGGCTCAGCGGCCATGGCTCACGGGCCTAGCCGCTCCGCGGCATGTGGGATCTTCCCGGACCGGGGCACGAACCCATGTCCCCTGCATCAGCAGGCGGACTCTCAACCACTGCGCCACCAGGGAAGCCCTCAATGCTCATTCTTTTACTTCTCTTCTCTACGAGCTGCTTCTCTTCAGATAGTGTTGGGGTGTCTTTCTTGACTCTGGAAGGGTGTGAGAAGTATCCTTGGAGCACTGCTGGCCCTCCTGTCCAGTGGCTGCTTGGCTACCTCTGGACCAGTGACTGGGGCAGGACAGCCAGTCCCTGGTCATTTGTGCACTATTCAGGTACAGGCACCACTGGTTAGTCCATGGTCACAGTCACTTGTTCCTGGCTCCAGAGTGTCCTCTCCTGGCAGCCTCCTTTTCCTGATCTCAGCACCTGCTCATGTATAGCCAACACTCTCAGCACTTCTAGGCTACACTAAGGCACTGAAAACTTCTAGATTCCCCAAAACTCATGAATAGATTATTGTGTTAATTGTACCGAGATCAAAGAACATAGTTTATGCCCTAAGACCTTGTTTGTGGTCAATTTAATAAATATTCAATGTGTGGTTGAGAAGAGTATGCTTCTCTAATGGTTGAGTCTATATTGGTATTCTATTCCTGTGTAACAAATTAACACAAATTTAGAGGCTTAAAACAACATCCTTTCTTTTTTTTTACAACATCCATTTTTAACAGCTCACAGTTTCTGTAAGTCAGAAGTCCGGGCATGGGTTCTCTGCTTAGGGTTTCACAAGTCTGAAATCGAAATATCCAACAGCAGTGTTCTCATCTGCAACTCAGGGGCTTCTTCCAAGCTCATGTGGGTTGTTGGTAGAATTTAGTTCCTTGCAGTTGTAGAACTGCATTTCTCAGTTGAGAACGGCAGGCCTCATTTTCTTACTGGCTCTTGGCCTGGGGTTGCTCTTAGCTCCTTGAGCACACTCTGCTCCTAGCCATGTGGTTTCACCCATGGTAGGTTATTTTTTAAAGCCAGCAGAAGGGTATCTCTCTCCAAAATGATAAGATGGAGTCATGTATGACATAATGTAATCAAGGAAGTGACTATCTCATCATATTCAAAGGCCTTGCACCCACTCAAGGGGAAGGATTATATAGGATGTTTACCTCAGAGGTGGGAATTTGGGGACCACCTTAGGATTCATCCTACCACAGAATATGAGTTTTTATAAATGTTGATTAAATCCCACTTTTTAACTGTTATTCAAATCCCCCTTATACTTACGTTTTTTTGGTCTGCTTTACCTATTTTAATCACTAATACAGTTGTGTTAATTTATTTCTACTTGTAGTTCCATCTTTTTCTTTTTTTCTACTTTATCTATTCTGAGCACATTTATTAGGTGTATGCAGTTTAGAATTATACTGACCCTCTTTAACTCTAATAATGGCTTTTGTCTTAAAATCTATTCTGTTTGGTATTAATATGTAATGTTGAATTTTCATCTTGCTAGGATTTGCCATGTATATATATTTTTAATCTCCACTCTGTACTTTATATGTTAGGTGTGTATCAGTTATCTATTGCTGCTTATTATACTGCTCCAAAGTTTAGTAGCTTATTATAGCATCCTTGCTCATGATTCAGTCATTTAGGAATATGAGTTAGACTCAGGGGGTTCTTCTGCATTATTAGCATTATTCTTGCCTAGTATTATTCATGTGGTTGCAAGTCATCTGGCAATTTGACTAGAGCTCAGTGGTTTAAGATGTCCTCACAGGTCTGGCAGTTAGTGTTAGTGTCAGCTATTGATTAAGCTACTCTCTTTACACAGTCTCTTATCCTCAAGGAGGATGCTTGGGCTTCATCATATAGTGTTGACAGGTGAAGACAGAGAGCAGAAGCTGCAAAGTCTCTTGAGGACCAGGCTTGGAAATCCACATGTTCCTTCTCTAGTACCCCTGCTGTGCTCAGTCATTGGCTGTGAGCAGTCAGAGGGTGTGTGGCCTCAATGTGAAACTTTGGAAGGTCCAGAGACATGTCAGTCAATAATGCTCCTCAGAGCAGGTCCTTTGCGGGATGAGTCTGAGCAGTGCTCCTTCATGGTCACCACATAGATACGGTTTAATATCATAATTTAAAATATTTCAGACTTTTGTTATTAATGAGAAATCTTGTTATGGACTTCTGTTTTCAGTGGTTGTGTTTTCCTTTCACATGTATCATATAAAGCATTCAAAGCATGAAAGAATGAAGATATAGCTATTGGATATAGGTTCACCATTAAAAAACCAATTGCTTGAACTATTGGTCAATTAACTCACACAGAAAAAAAATAAATTTGTTTCCTGATTTTTGGTAAAATTCAAGTACACTTTTCTTCTAAACTGTCATTAAGACAATATAATTATGTAGTAAAGATCTTAAAAGACATTAAAACAACAATTAACTTCTGCTTATTAACTCTATTTTTCAGCTTAAGGGTGTAGTCTACAGAGTAATGCTCATCCCGATTCTCTCCTTTCTGAAGCACAGCCCATGGCCTCTCAATATTTGTCTTCCCTTCTTCACTTTTTTTTTTTTGCTGGGCATATGGCTGCTACTAATGAAGACTAGTTGTAGTTGTGTAACTCAGTTCTGGAAAATGGGATATTGATGAAAAGTGATATACATGACTTCTAGATGAACACTCTTCTCCTCCTGCTTTTCTTCTTCCTATTGGCTTAATGTTGACAAGAGAGTGGAGCTGGAGTAGCCATTCTGGATCATCAAATGATACCTGCATGACGGGGTTGACAGAGCAGCGAGGTAAAAGAAGCCTTGTGCTCGCATTCCAACTCTAGGTCATAGGTCTGGGCATTTAGATGAGAGAAAAATAAAATTCTATCATGTCTAAGCTATAGTTATTTGGGGATTTCTGTTATTAGTTGCTAAAGTTAATCCTAAATATCTTTCATATATTTGTTTGGTTTGCTCCCCATTTTATCCCCAGCATCTGTTATGGTACCTGAAGAGAGCAGAACTACGAGAGGCAGCCACCCAGCAGGAGAAATATGATGGACCTTCCCCAGCTGTAATAATATGAGTTGAAATTAAGGACAAAACCCATATCTGGCATACAACATGCACTCAATAAATATTTGTTGAATGAATTCATGAAATCATTAATTAATGAATTCATTAATGGCAGGGGGCTGCCATGTTTTTGAACCCAACATCACACCTGTCTAGAAGATCTCCTCCTTCTTACATTAGTCAGCCAACTGCTACTAATCTTCCAAGATCCAGCTTAATTGTGACTTTTCTGTCAAGCTCCCCCAGCTTTTCCTGGCGTTGGGTAGTGCCTACCTTCCTGGTAGTAAATATCTCTGCCTCTCTTACATTTACCTCCCTTATCACTCATCATATTGAAACTTCAGACTTTCTTCTTCGTGTTCTTAACGGCCAACATGATGTTTGGAAGGATGGAGGAGAAGCAAGGAAGGAATACTTCTAAACATGCAAAAAGTCATATAGGACTTTCCTCTGAAGATTTAGGAACTGGATTAATCAGTGTTCTCCAGAGAAACAGAACCAATAGGATGTGTGTGTGTGTGTGTGTGTGTGTGTGTGTATATAAGGAATTGGCTTGTGCAATTGCGGGGGCTGGCAAGTCTGAAATCTGCAAGACAGGCTGGCAGGCTGGAGACCCAAAGAAGAGTGGATGTTGCAGTCTCAAGTCTGAAGCAGTATTCCTTCTTCCATAGGGGATCTCAGTCTTTTCTCTTAAGGCCTTCGACTCACTGGATGAGGCCCACCCACGTGATGGAAGGTAATCTGCTTTACTCAAAATCTAATGATTTAACTGTTAATCATACCTAAAAAATATCTTCACTGCAACATCTAGATTGGTGTTAGGCCAACAACTGAGGTACCATGGCCTAGCTAATTTGACATAAAAAGTTAACTATCACAGGAACCATAAAGAGAAGTGGGTTTATTCCATAATTTTAAGTTCCAGTACTACTATTTAGATGACATCTGCCAGGAAAGTTGCATGTATTAGCAAGTGTCGTAGCAGGTTATCATGAAGCCAGAAAAAAAGACTGATTATGACAATGAGGGAGAAGATCCTACAGAAAACGATTAGAAATATAATCAGATGTGTTTAGTTACTTCAAATTCATTATTACTGTTTGCATGGTTAAAGAAAGTTCACTCTCAGAGAGCATTTGCTATGTAACAAAATTAAGTGAAGCTTATGTAAACAAAGATCTCTGGGGGGAAAACTTCCTGCTTCTTTCAAATTAATTTTATACATATATATAATTTAATTATGTTATATATATATATTTTTCCCAAATTGAAATAGGTTTTTTGTTTTTTATATTATTTTTTTACTCTGGAAACCTCAAGATGGCAGCGTTTTACTTTGGAAGAAGGTGTTCAGTGTCAGCAGTACCGTCCTGCTTTTCAATTCATAACAGCACCCAGGAATCAGGTTGTCAATAGGGGGAGGGGAATGGAGACAAGCTGGTAGATGTGTTTCGAAAATTTCTGACCTCTTACACTCTTCCCTAATTTCCCATCCACAAAGACCTCTGTAAACTGGCAGTTCAGGTTAATAGTTTCTCTACAGCAGCTGGTCCCCAACATTTTTGGCACCAGGGACTGGTTTCATGGAAGACAATTTTTCCACAGACGGGCGGGGGTGGGCAGGAATGGTTCAGGCGGTAATGCGAGCGATGCGGAGCGGCAGATGAAGCTTCGCTCCTTGCCCTCTGCTCACCTCCTGCTGTGCGGCCCGATTCCTAACAGGGCCACCGACCACTACCAGTCCGTGGCCCAGGGGTTGGGGACCCCTGCTCTACGGTCATTATAGAAACCAGTATTTTATTCTAGCTGCATTTGTACTGCTCCAGCTAAATAGCTGATTTTTCTGTTCCCAACACACCACTTATGCAGAAACAATTTTTATTTTTCATCTCGGAATTAGGCAGTAAAGAGTCAATATTATAATAGTGCATTAGTGTCAGCCCTTGCTTGGGCTACTGAAACGGCCTTCTTCTTGTCTCCTTAGGGCCTCTTTTCCAAACTTCACATCATGTCCCTCTCCTATTCCCAACCATCCAATGGCTTCCCATTGCAACTAAAGTAAAACCAAACTCCTTATCATGACCTGCATGCTCTACAGGGTCTGGCCCTCCCCACTTCTGTGGCCTCATTGTCTATCCTTCTCCCTCTTGCCAGCTCACCCTGTTCTAGCCACCATGGTGTTGCTGTTCCCTGAACACTGTGAGCTTGTTCTGCCTCAGGGCCTTTGCCCTTCCTGATAGTCTCTGAGTTTTACATGACTCACTTCCTCCTTCTAGTTCCTTCTCAAGTGTCACTTTCTTCAGATAGGACTTCCCCGATCATCGTCCCTCTCTCCCTCACCTTATCCTTCCCCTGCTTTATTTTTCTTCAGTGGAAGAATAATACCACCTAATAATTGATTATCTGCCCTCCTCAAGCAGAATATAAGTTCTATGGAGGGTTGGGACTTTGTCTTGTTTCCTGTTTCCCTACAACCTAGAAACATGCCTGATTCATATTAGGTGCTCAATAACTAGTTGTTGAATGAATGAAAGAATAAAGCAAAGTTCAGTCAATCTGGTGTCTTTATTCCATCTCTTTTATATGTGGCAGTGTGCCAGATACCTAGAAAGTAGCAGTATAAACCCTAATGAGGCAGTCTTACTGACACTAACACATTGGGTTTTTTTGACATACGTGATTCTCTATTTTTTAAATAGATATTTGATTTTTAAAAGTCTCCCCCAAATTGTCATTAAAACAAAAGTGATCAGATAAATGATAGCAGTTAGGTGTCTTTAGTATTTACATAATTAAAAAAAAACAAAAAATTAGCATCAGATTTTCCTATAATAGATCTGTGAAATTTATTCCTTTTTAATATATATTTTTTATTGACGTATAGTTGATTTACAGTGTTGTCTTATTTTCTGCTGTACAGCAAGGTGATTCAGTTATACATATACATACTTCTTTTTTTTTTTTTTTTTTTTTTTTTTTGCAATACACGGGCCTCTCACTGTTGTGGCCTCTCCCGTTGCGGAGCACAGGCTCCGGATGCGCGGGCTCAGCGGCCATGGCTCACGGGCCCAGCCGCTCCGCGGCATGTGGGATCTTCCCGGACCAGGACATGAACCTGTGTCCCCTGCATCGGCATGCAAGCCCAATATATATACTTCTTAATATTCTTTTCCATTATGGTTTATCATAGCATATTGACTATAGTTCTCTGTATTATACAGTAAGACCTTGTGTTTATCTATTCTATGTATAAAAACTTACATCTGCTAACCCCAACCTTCCACTCTGTCCCCCCCACCAACTCCCTCCCTCTTGGCAACCACCAGTCTGTTCTCTATGTCTGTGAGTCTGTTTCTGTTTTGTAGATAAATTCATTTGTGACATATTTTAGATTCCACATGTAAGTGATATCATATGGTATTTGTCTTTCTCTTTCTGACTCACTTCACTTAGTTTGATAATCTCTAGTTGCATCCATGTTGCTGCAAATGACATTATTTCATTCTTTTTTATGGCTGAATAATATTCCATTGTATATATGGACCACATCTTCTTTATCCATTCATCTTTTGATGGACATTTAGGTTGTTTTAGCTATATTGAATAGTGCTGCTATGAACATAGGGGTGCATGTATCTTTTTGAATTATAGTTTTGTCTGGATATATGTCCAGGAGTGACATTGCTGGATTGCTGGCAGCTCTATTTTTAGTTTTTTAAGGAAACTCCATACTGTTTCCATAGTGGCTGCACCAACTTACATTCTCACCAACAGTGTAAGAGGGTTCCCTTTCTGTAGAATTAATTCTTTTTTTATTATTGGAGTATAATTACTTTACAATGTTGTGTTAGTGAGTCAGCTATATGTATACATATATCCCCTCCCTCTTGGACCTCCCTCTCACCACGCCCCTCCATCCCACCCATCTAGGTCATCACAGAGCACCGATCTGAGCTCCCTGTGCTATACAGCAGGTTCCCTCTAGCTATCTATTTTATACATGGTAGTGTATATATGTCAAATTTAATCTCCCAATTTGTCCCACTCTCCCCTTCGCCCCTGTGTCCACATGTCTGTCCTCTATCTCTATGTCTCTATTCCTGCCCTACAAATATGTTCATCTGTACCATTTTTCTAGATTCTACATATATGGGTTAATATACAGTATTTGTTTTTATCTTTCTGGCTTACTTCACTCTGTATGACAGGCTCTACATCCGTCCACATCTCGACAAATGACCCAATTTCATTCTTCTTTATGGCTGAGTAATATTCCATTGTTTATATGTACCACATCTTCTTTATCCATTCATCTATCATTGGACATTTAGGTTGTTTCCATGTCCTGGCTGTTGTAAATAGTGCTGCAGTGAACATTGTGGTACATGTGTCCTTTTGAATTATGGTTTTCTCCGGGTATCTTCCCAGTAGTGGGATTGCTGGGTCATATGGTATTTCTATTTTTAGTCTTTTAAGGAACCTCCATACTGTTCTCCGTAGTGGCTGTATTAATTTACATTCCCACCAACAGTGCAAAAGTTTTCCCTTCTCTCCACACCCTCTCCAGAATTTACTGTTTGTAGATTTTTTGATAATGGCCATTTTGTCTGATGTGAGATGGTATCTCATTGCAGTTTTGATTTGCATTTCTCTGATAATTAATGATGCTGAACACCTTTTCATGTATATATAGGCCATCTGTATGTCCTCTATGGAGAAATGTCTATTTAGGTCTTTTGCCCACTTTTTGATTGGGTTGTTTGTTTTTTTGTTACTGAGTGAAGTAAGTCAGACAGAGAAAGACAAATATCATATGGTATCAGTTATATGTGGAATTGAAAATATGATACAAATGAACTGTTTCCCTAGTGGCTGCACCAACTTACATTCCCACCAACAGAGTAGGAGGGTTCCCTTTTTGTGGAATTAATTCTTAAATGAAGCTAATTTTACTGAGAAGTTATTCAAGTTACCAAAAAGAACTTGTCACCTATGTCAAAAGAGTATCTGCATTACTAATCATGGGTGATATTTTGCCTGCAAAACAACTCTAAGGCATAGAATATTTAGGCTGCAAAAAGAAGAGTGTAAATAATTAAGATGTAAATCCAATTATGGCTCTCCCCATTACAGTTCTTTTTTTTAGTAATAGAAATATACTGTCTCCTCAGTTTATAAATGAAATTGCATCCAGACGCAAGCAGGTGGAAGAAGTTCTGAAAAATTCTTGGTAAATAAAAAGCAATTCATTAAACATTATTCCTAGTAATACAATATTTGATTCAGTTTTGCAACTACATAGAATCCCCAAATTCAAAATATAATAATATAAAAATATTCTATTTTGAAAAATATTAAGATAACTCCCTAAATTTTTTAGTAACAATAAATTATCTTTAAGCTAAAATATATTAAATACCTTCTTCTTTGAATTGGAATTAGGAATTAAAAGAAGTAGGGCTTGTTTTTTTCATAGTAACTTAATGAGTCTCCCTGTCTGTTATTTTTCTAAATGCTCATTAGCTTAATTCTTATTTATTATTTTAAAAAATCATTTTGATTTGATCATTTTTTTACATTATTATATTATAATCAATGATAATAGCTATATCTATTAAGTGTTTACAATGTGCTAGGCACTATACCTAGCATATTCAAATTACTTAATTAATACTCATGGACTAGCCTTGGAACCCAGTCCCCATTTTTAATACATTTTCAATGGAAAAATGGATTCCAACTTTAAAAGCACTGACTTACAAATGAAGTTTTTTAATACGACGTATTTATAAGTGACTGAATTGGGTGACTGCAGCTTCTAATGAATGGAAATCTATGCAGCCTGACAAACTGAGTTAAATCAGAATAACCTTTGTGTGCAGGAAAATGTAGAAGCTCTTTCACATTTTATTTCCAAATAGAATTCTTGGCATTTGAAGATATTACAGCTGTCAACATTGTCTTCTGCATATTTGCAAAGCTACAAAGTCTGATGCATGCACGACTTTCAGTTACTTTCACAGTAAGCATCATCCATGTGAATTCAATCTGTTGACTGTAATGTGGCAAAGTACTTTACTAGCAATGCCTCTCTACCCTCTGTGCTAAAGGTTGCCTTTGCTCAAATAGTCACACCATCTCAGATTGCCACAGCTGGCTGGGTATTCTACTGCTGCTCTGTGTACACATCTGCATTGGTATGATTCAGTGAAACCTTGTTGGTGTTCTTCTGCTCACTCTTGCCTTAACTCACCACAGGCTAGCTCATTGTAGGAAAGTCATTTTTTTTTTTTTTTTTTTTTTTGCGGTACGCGGGCCTCTCACTGTTGTGGCCTCTCCCATTGTGGAGCACAGGCTCCGGACGCGCAGGCTCAGTGGCCATGGCTTACATGCCCAGCCCCTCCGCAGCATGTGGGATCTTCCTGGACCGGGGCAGAAACCCGTGTCCCCTGCATCGGCAGGTGGACTCACAACCACTGCGCCACCAGGAAAGCCCTAGGAAAGTCATTTTGATGGAGAACCCCAAATGTCCTCAAAGTGATATGGTAAGATGGAAACTTATTCTTCTGGTGTGCCAGGCTGAATATACTGGACATTTGTAGTTTATACTGTTCAGCATCTATTTCCCTATATTGAGGTAAAACCATGCTCCTTTAGGGGAACCACACTCTTCTACTGATGTAGCTGAGGCACGTCATTCTGCTGGAGCTGAACCTTCTTCTGGAGTCAGTGGTTGGTACATGACATATGAGAGCAATATATGCCCTGGCCAGAGAGACTAGTTCAGAGGTAGACCTGAGACCCAAGCAGGCCAGTCACAGCCGTAAATGTCAGTTTAGGACTTTCTGCCAGAACCACTGTGAAAGAGAAACTGTTGTTGTTTTCTGGGGTTGCTAAGCCTAGACCTTCTAATAGCTATTCTGCCACCACTTGAAATCAGCCTGAGAGTGAAAGCAACATGGGGGTAAGCCAACTGGGAGGTGGAAAATATACAAACTACATTGTTTAAGTATCTAGATCTAGCTTCACCTGAGGCCAGTAGTGAACCCTAAATACTACACTAGCTTAAGTTACATTAGCTTAAGTTAATTGAATTGGTTTCTGCCCTTTGCAACCAAAAGAATCCTGAATAACACAATGGGAATGACCACAGACTGAATCTCAAGAGCAGTTTTATGGCTGTATTTGCCTTCCCAAAGAGGTAAACAGTCATTCTGAGGACTCCAGTTAACATGGAGGAGCCCACAAAATCAACTGTTGACATGTTCCTGAAGATCAGCAAGTGTGTTGCATGTTCCTGGTGCTGTGTTTTGGAATTCTGCTTTGCTGTCCTTTTTACTTTTCATAAAACTGGAGTGGCAGAGAGCAATAATCAGGGAAGTGCTGGTGCTATATCATCTTGCCAACTCTATAATCTTGAAACAAATCTTAGTATTTGGTTGAAAAATATAGTAATTAATAAACAGAAGAGTTCCCATGTGATGGACATGCTTTTGAATTTAGGTTTTGCTCCCCAGATCATGGTCAAGTTACTAACCTCTCAGCCATAGCTGCCTCATACTTAAAATAGGAATAATAATTGTCCTGCCTAATAGGGCTTAAAAAATTAAATGGGTTAATTTAGGTAATAAGCTTGGAACAGTGCTTGGGTATAATAAGTACTCAAGGACTTCCCTGGTGGTTAAGAATCTGCCTGCCAATGCAGGGCACACAGGTTTGAGCCCTGGTCTGGGAAGATCCCACATGCCGCGGAGCAACTAAGCCCATGCACCACAGCTACTGAGCCTGCGCTCTAGAGCCTGTGCTCCGCAACAAGAAAAGCCACTGCAAAAAGAAGCCCGCGCACCTCAATGAAAACTAGCCCCCGCTCACCTCAAGTAGAGAAAGGCTGCACACAACAGCAAAGACCCAAAGCAGCCAGAAACTAATTAATTGATTAATTAATTAATTATTTTTAAAAAGTACTCAAAATACTTTAATATTAGGCATCACAACATATGGCCCCAGAATGGAACGCTGAATTCTCACATCATGACACCATCCTCATCATTTTCTTCAGCCACATCTGGACATGGTCTGACAGCCCAAGGTACAAACACAAGACCCTAGGCTAGATCTTACCATGTTTTCAGTTTCTCGTAGGTTAATGGTTAATACAGAAAAGCAACAAACTATGACTACTGTATCAGGATTGTATCCAGCCTTGAAGAAATTTCCATTTTTCTGTGTTCACTTAGACCAGTTTGTATGATATGAAATCAAATTGGCAAGAACTCTGCCTAGTAAAAAAAGACATTTTCTTAGACCACATATGCCTTTAAACATTGTTATTTAAAAATTTGTTATTTCCTGGCAAAGATATGATTACAGCATTACAAGGAAGATATTGTAGTTGCACAATAGGCTTTGTTCAGCTCTCTTGAAGCAACTATTATAGATGTCTAGTGTAAGTACAACCACATGTTATAATGGGAAATTAAGTAAAGTATGTAACACCTGAAATTGGTCAGAAAATCAGAGAAAGTTTGGCTTTTGGGGCACATTTTTAAGCCATTCTTTTTTGGCTTGTATTGCATAATATGAGCTTCTATTACAGAAACAAAATTATTAGAGAATGAAAATAAAGCATTAAAATAATTTAGTGAAGACTTTTTTACTGAGGTAATTCATCTCAGTTTCAAGTAAATAATTACCACATCTCTCACTTTATGGCTGCTTTTAATACTTTTTCTGCCTCTTTCTTTATTTTCAGATGGTCAGCTATCAAATGTTAAAATGGTCAGAATGCTTGAGTCTAGAACCTACCTCTTTTAATTTCTTGCTTCTATTCTGCAGTGGAGAGAGGAGTTAGATTTTCTCTAAATTAACAGTGAATAGCCTCTGAGAGTCAATTTTCTCATGGTGCATTGGATGATCTTAGCATAAAGGGTTTATGATTCCCCCCCCCACCCCGGATATTCAAAGGCTGCTTGTTGCTTACTTCTTGTTTTCTCAACCATGTCCAGATGAGGTTGTGACCTTCAGTTAAATGAAGTACTTCTATAACTAATTTTAAATTTCAGGGACTTTTTATACAGCTAAGCTCTGCACTTATGCATAATTTATTTTCCCTTGCTCACTACCTTGTTCATGACCTTTCAGTGAGGGTGTTCAGTGTCAAGAAGAACAAATCCATATTCTATATTTTATATTAGTTTCTCTAAACTGACCCCCTCTTCCTTCTCTAGCCAATCCAAGACAACCTTTGGCCTTATCATTGGTTCCTAAATATACCCTGCTTGCTCTTGCCCTTATGCAATATTTATATAGTTGAGTTACATTTTCCAACACGTCTCAACCCTCTCATGTTCCCAAGTCATCTCACAGCCTAATGTTTCCATGACGCTAACTCTGGTCCATGTGAATCACTCCCCATTCTAATTGTCTATAACTGCATAGTCATTCCCATGCATTGGGGAGCTGATCAAATACTACCACTTATTTTTCTCTATTTGGGAGAATACATGTTTATTATCTCTAAGTATGTTATTATCTGTTTTGAGCAGTTGTACATTCCTTATTCAGTACAGAGAAGAAAAGAATATTATTGTCTCTTTTTACATTCTTCCCATCATCTTGTCTTATGTCTGGTAGAAAGGATATGACATTATTCAGTGAAGGATGATGGAGCAGCACAGGAAGGCTGGTGATTTGAGCAAACTTGTCGACCTTTCTTTGTTCATATCTTTGTTTCTCCTGGCACAAGCTTTCTTTGTTTAAAGGTGTCTGGATGTTGTCATGCTACCTTGAAGTGGGTAGGAAAAAGTGATTCCTTGATCATTCACATACACCTGTGAAGGGATTTAAAGGAAACTTGGCCTCCGAGATCCAGTTGCATACACAAAAGTTGAGAGATAAGGTCCGCCCGTACACAAAAGGTGGTTTCAGGCATTTTTTTTTTTCAGATAGAGGATTTCTTGTTTCAAACATATGGTCCAGATATATGACTAATATAGCTCTCTAATCACGAAGACTTCATATTTCCAACTACAAAAGAGCGTCTTTTTATAATTCTGTTATTCCCACCTCAATCTTTATGTTTTATCAAAGGGAATCTTTTCCAATATGTTTCTTCTCTGTTTTGAAACCATTTTGTTGGAAAATTTGCTCTATTTATTTTTGTACATTCCAGATGAAGGTTATTTTACTCTTATTCTAACCACTTGTCAATGAGTCACATAAATCCCTTGGGTTTTCCTGACCCAAATTCCAAGTGGTTTTTTAAAATCTCATAAAATGGTAAACACTTATTAGAGATGAATAAAATCCTTCCTGGAAGTAAAATTTATGTCATTAGTTGGATGACCCATCAGAGTCTCCACTTAATAATTCATGGAACCCAGCAAAAGATTCAAAGGTATCTGGGTTGTTTGCTTACAATCGGATGCTAATTACATAAGGTCAGAAGAGCCTCATTTCAGCCCAGTTAGTTTATGCTGATGAAATTTCTGTTCCAAACATGTACACTATTATTTTTTGGTGTAGGCAGTGATCTCAATGAGCCACCTGCTCTGTCAGGAAGGAAGAAAACTGAGTGGCAACCTCACCATTGCGAGTGAAGTTTCAAAGTGAAGAGCTTACATTTCTGTAGATGCAGGGCCAGTGTATGTCAAGCCATAGTCATTTATTTCTAAATAATCTCAGAAATTAAATATCTCTATAATGCTGTGTTCCAGTTTATGTTGACCCACGACCTTTCTCTTCCTGGTGCTATAGCTAGTTTACAAAATGACACAAAGCATCAACCTGCCATATTTCATTACCTATACTCCCACACACTTCCCCAAAACTTCTTATAAAGGAGAGTTAATTACAGATTTAACTAACTACACAAAGCTGACACATATAACATATAAAAAGCTTTTTGTTGCCAGATAAATGCTTTGTCAGTTGCAGTCATATTGAATGGCAAGTGGTGATACCCAAGAATGGCTAATTACAGGTCTGATTCCCAGTGGATTATGGTGAAGCTGTACTCTGGACTCACCTCATATTTCAATGCAGAGGCATAAATTTGAATTAGGTAAAACTTCTTACATACCCATTACAGCTAAAAACGTACATTTCATGACTCAAAAGGGCAAATGATTAGTATAAACTGCATTTTATATTTAAAATACATTAAACAACAGGATAACACTGGCATTTGACATTCTTGAAATTTTATACAAAGAGATTTCTGATATTTTCTCACTTATTTCCCACCACTTACTTGTGAATAACGTGTTCCTTCATAAGTTTTCAGTGGAGACTTGAAAGTTTGAAGGAAAAATGTCATATAAGAGGAAAGTTTTAAAAAATAACCCAAATCTTTATTCTGTTCTGGTTAAAGAAACTTTTAGGATCCTATTATTCTGTGGATGTCTGGTGGAGAATTACTGTTTCTAACTATAGTGTTTAGATTGCTTATGTTTTCACTTCCTACTCTACAGTGTTATCACTTCCTACTCTACTTGTCCAAGTGTTCATTTATTCTTTGGTTGTAGAGGATCGTGATTCAACAATCATAAAGTAGGCCAAGCTTCTCATAACATTAATTTTCAATGTGGCCACACGTGAAAACTCTCCCATGGAAAATGTGTATGCCTTGTTAAGAAAAGGATCTAATTGCAAAAGCTTATTCTATCAACAATTTTGGTGTCTTTTTTTTGTATAAAAAACCTGCATCATCTTTATTTTGCATACTTTAATTTCAGAACAAAACAAACAAAAAAACACAATACACAACATTCAAACCCCATGTCAAATGTGGAAAGGGATAGGGCTTGAGGCCCTTATATCCTGCTTTAGACAGAAGGACAGAAATAAAATCACTAGACATCAGCAGAAGGAACCAAGTGGGCCAAGGCCACTGGGGCTGCTGCTGGGGGAGCCATGGGGACACTATACAGAGGGAACAAAGTCTGCAGGTAGAAATTCCTAATCTACTTCTTCCATGCAAGAGGCATCCTCATCACCCTTAAGGGTGGGGGGGGCAGATCTCATCAGGAACAGCAGTACTGGGCTCCTCTGCTGTCACTTCATCTTCATCAGTGCCCAAGCCTAGCTTGATCATGCAGTAGATGCTGTTGGAGTGGGTCTGGGGATCCTCAAGCAAGAAGCCGGAAGAGAGCAGTGCAGTTTCGAACAGCAGCACAATCAGGTCCTTGACGGCCTTGTCATTCTTGTCTGCCTCTGGCTTCTGCCGCAGGGTCTCCACAATGGGGTGGTCAGGATTGATCTCCAGGTGCTTTTTGGCCATCATGTAGCCCACGGTCGAGTTGTCCTGAAGTGCCTGGGTTTTCATGATGCTCTCCATGTTGGCAGTCCAGCCGTAGGTGCTCGTCACGATACAGCAGGGTGAAGACACAAGCCTAATGGAGATTGTCACCTTCTTCACCTTCTTAGCCGAGATCTCTTTCATGAGTTTGCAGAGGTTCTCAAACTTGGCCTTGTTCTCCTCCATCTTCTTCTTCTCCTCCTCATCCTCAGGAAGCTCCAGGCCCTCCTTGGTAACCAAGACCAGACTCTTCCCATCAAATTCCTTGAGCTGCTGCACACATTACTCATCGATCATCTCTGTTGTGTACACCACCTCGAAGCCCTGCTTCCGCACTCACTCCACAAATACAGAGTTGGCAACCTGCTCTTTGCTCTCACCAGTGATGTAATAGATGGACTTCTGGGTCTCCTTCATGTGAGACACGTATTCTGAGAGAGAAGTCATCTCATCTCCAGACTAGGAGGTGTGATAGCGCAGCGGCTCAGAAAGGCATTGCTGGTTAGTGGAGTCCTCATGGATTCCAAGCTTTTGATTTTTAGAGAACGCCTCATGGAATTTCTTGTGGTTCTCCTTGTCTTCTGCCAGCTCTGAGAAGAGCTCAAGGCACTTGTTCACAATGTTTTTACGAATGGCCTTCAAGATTTTGCTCTGCTGGAGCATTTCTCGGGAGGTGTTCAGGGGAAGGTCTTCAGAGTCAACCACACCACGGATGAAGTTGAGATATTCTGGTATTAACTCATCATGGCTGTCCATGATGAACACACGGCAGACATAGAGTTTGATGTTGTTCTTTTTCTTTTTGTTCTCAAAGAGGTCAAAAGGAGCCCGACGAGGGATGAACAGCAATGCTCTGAATTCCACCTGACCTTCTACAGAGAAGTGCTTCACTGCTAAGTGATCTTCCCAGTCATTTGTAAGGCTCTTACAGAACTCTCCATATTCTTCCTGGGTGATGTCATCAGGTTTTCTGGTCTTGGTCTTGTTCAGTTCTTCCTGATCAATATATTTCTCCTTGATCTTCTTTGTCTTCTTTTTCTTATCTTTGCCACTATCATCCTCCTCATCTGAGCCCACATCTTCAATCTTAGGCTTCTCCTCCTCATCTTTATCTTCCTCTTCTTTCTCACCTTTCTCTTCCTCTGCCTCATCATCACTGATTTCTTTCTCACGTGCCTTCTCCAGATAGAGTGTGATGGGATAACCTATGAACTGTGAGTGCTTCTTCACCACTTCTTTGACCCGCCTTTCTTCTAAGTACTCTGTCTGGTCTTCCTTAAGGTGGAGAATCACTTTGGTACCCCACCCAATGGGCTCACCATGGTCAGCACGTACAGTGAAGGAACCCCAGCAGAAGACTCCCAGGTGTACTGTTCATCATCATTGTGCTTTGTGATGACAACCACCTGCTCTGCCACTAGGTAGACAGAATAGAAGCCAACACCAAATTGCCCAATCATGGAAATGTCCACACCAGCTTGAAGAGCCTCCATAAATGCTTTAGTACCAGACTTGGCAATGGTTCCCAAATTATTTACAAGATCAGCTTTGGTCATGCCAATGCCTGTGTCTACCAGAGTCAGGGTGTGCTGCTGGGGGTTGGGAATGATGTCAATTTTCAGCTCTTTACCACTGTCCAATTTGGAAGGGTCTGTCAGGCTCTCATAGAAAATCTTGTCCAAGGCATCAGAAGCATTACTGATCAACTTCCGAAGAAAAATTTCCTTGTTGGAATAGAAGGTATTGATAATAAGAGACATAAGTTGGGCAATTTCTGCCTGGAAAGCAAAAGTCTCCACCTCCTCCTCTCCATGGTGCATTTCCTCAGGCATCTTAAAGAATAAGAATCGCAGATACTAGAGAGCTGAGCGGGCAAGGACTGCCTCAATCTCACTCGCCACAACAGGGGTGCATGGGGATGACTCAAGAGCTTGGGTGTCTTTTTGACATTAATAATTCCATTAAATTTTTTCAAACCAATTTTTCAATAAGCAATACATGCACGTAGAGTTTTAAGAGTTATAAAAATTACATACAGTGAAAAGTAAGCCTCCTTCTTACTCATCTTTAGGGCAACCACTGATACTAACATTCTTTGTATCCTGCTAGAGATATCCTATGCATATATACACACATAAAAAGTTCATCCACTTTTATATACAAACATCAGCATAATATATTACATCTTTACACCTTGCATTTTCATATAACAATATACCTTGGAGATCTCTATATTTAGCTATTTTATTGGTTTTTAGGGTGGTATAATATTCCATTACAATTCTTAAATACACAAAGGACCTCTGACTTTTTAAGACATATTTAAAATGAAAAAAACATTGCCTTTCCTGGTAATCAGAATACATGGTGGCTTATTTTCCTATTCTTATTTCCGATTCTTATTTTTGTGCAAGAACCTCAATGGAACATATTTTCTTATGCGTAAGGCATGCAAATAGAATGTGGTTTCCAGCACTGACACTTTTAGGGAAGTGACTTTGATGTGTTATTTAAACTCTCTGAATATGAGTTTTTTCATTCATAAAATGGGGTAGTACATCTCAAAGGATTGTTGGGAAAATTAAATAAACTAGTGAGTATGACACACTTTAGCTCATTATGTGGCACATAGTGCTGTATCTAGAACATTTACATTTATCTGTATATTTATACCTGTATCTATGTTTATACCTATACATGTCTATGTCATGTGTACAAGAATGCCCATATCTTTACTGTATGGAATTGAAATTAAGATGACTGCCTCATCTGTAACCACCCCCATGACTCTCTATCCTTTTTCTATTCTCTATTTTTCTTTATAGCACTTATTGACATGAGTGATGTAGCACACGTGACATTATATTATATATTTACCTACTATCTGTCTGTTTCCACTAGAATATAAGTTCCACGAGAGCAAAGACCTTGTCTATTTTATTTACCACTGTGTCCTACAGAGTCTAGAATTGTGCCTGAAACACATCATAGGTACTCAGTAAATATTTGCTGAATGAAGAATAAATTTTATAAATATTTGTTGAGTATATTAAATCATACATTGAGCTTGACTCTTACAATAAAGTTTACTTTGAATATTCAGTTTTTATCCTATTAAATATGGTGCATGCTATGTGATAGAATCTTAGAAAAAAAGCAATACGATGTGCATGGCGGGCATTATCATAGCTTCTCATCAAATAGATAAAATAATTAGTATTGTTAGAATCAGACTGCAGCAGGTGAAGAGGATCTGAGTGATCATGGGTCCAGGTTCCTCAATTTACAGATAAAGAGAATTTAGCCTGAGGGGTAAAACTTGAATTAAAAAAAAAAATGAGTTCTCCTGACTCAGGTACCTTCTACCACATTAATTTGCCTCTCAAACACCTATTCCGTGTTCAATACTCTACAAACCACTGTGGGAATCTAGGGGTATAAAACAAGGTCTCTGTCCTCAGGGACCTAAGTCTAGCACACGTGAACTATTAGAGAATACCAGGAGATAGCACAGTTCTAAAGACCACAATATGCAGTAAAATAATTCAGAGATAGTCAAGGAAAGGCATCATGGGAGCCACAGATCTTCAGCCAGACTGTGAAAAATGACTTAATTTGGAAGGGAAGTTTGGGAGAAATATTACAGATGAGGAAAAAATGTGGAAATGGGCATGAGTGTTTATGAATTGGAGAGAAGGGAAGCAGATGACACATCGCAGAAGTATATGATAGGTAAGTGGTGGGAAATACTGTTGGCTAGGGAGTGAGGGGAAAGGAAAACAAAAGGCCTTCACAACATTCATTTCTCTCTGAAGTAAGAGTTGAGGTTTCTTATTTTAATGGTGAAGGAACTAGAAAGAAATGGAAGGATTTAAAGAGGAAATTGAAGTGTTGAAAGTGGTGCTTAAGGCCAGTAGTTGAGGCAATGATGTGCTGAATGGTTTAGGTGGGATTTAGGACAGCTAGAGATATTGGAGGGGAGGTATTTTCCTCTTGTGCTCTTTTGGTGCTTGCAACTCTCACTTGGAAGTCATGAGACTGGATGCTGTCAACTCCCTTCATCACTCTCATGTGTCTATTTCCTAATATTACCCTCCCTTGAGTAACTCTGGCAAGCACTACCTTCTCAACAAAGTCTTCTCTGAACTTGTCAAGTTGTTGACTATACTTTCTCCTTTGTATGCCTACTATAATTGGGCATTTCATCTCAATTATTATTTATCACATACTAAATGGGATATTTACCAGTTTTACTCTGAACTCTTTTAGTTCTTATAAGGTCTGATTCATGACTTAATACAGTACCTGACACCAAGAGAGGCTTTATAGGAGTTCATTGAATTGTTGCATTCTTCCTCACCTGAAGTCCTCCCATTCAGTCACCTGCTCCATGGCTGATCCTTCAACCAGATTAGATCCAGATGAAATCTTAGACCCCTGTATGTTACTACATGATTAAAACATCATACCATGTTGGTTCTCATACTGCCTTACACCCTGGTATCCTGTCTCCTAATCCCTCCATCATCTCTCAGGTTATCAGCCTTGTCCTGGCTTCACTTCCTTTCTTCTGGCAGAGATCTATGACACATAAACACTGTTTACCTTGGTCCCTTGTTTTCACTCTACCATCCATGGAGGAGAATCACACAACCAGGTTGATATGGAACCTCTACAGATTCATGGCCTCCAATGTATGCTGATCTTTTATGCTGACTGGAATTTATCCTAATTCTCGTAATCAGCTGTCTTTCTCTATCATTTTGGTGACTATTTCAAGCTTTTATTACTCTCCTCCTATCTTTTAACCACCATGACTCTCAAGAAAGAATCTCAAATCCCGCTTCATAGACAAAATAGAATTAGTCAGGCAGAAACCTCTTCAATTTCCCCCAAGATACCTGCTGATTCAATTGCAGTCTATGTGCAGAGATAATAGCTCTACCCCTGGTCATTGTTTTCACATCTCCAGTCCATGTGAAATAGCACTGGTGTTTCAGTATTTAGCCTGCTATATCAGTCATCTCCTTGGAGGCAGACTTTGAGGTTTTTTCTGTCTGTAGCACATCACCTACAGTAGAAGCTCAATAATTATTTAATGTTAACAAATGAATTAATATATGTGATGGATGAAAATAGCAACACTATTGATGGGGGCATTTATTGAGAAGTAGAAACTGCTATTAGAAGAGGTGTTTTCAGCTATAAAAGAGAATGATTTTAATTTTTCATTATAGGCAGCTTTCTGGAAAGGATAGATGGGACCAGATACTTCTGAATGAGAAAAGATTTGAATTCAAGGAGAACATTGGAGAATATGGAGAGGAACCAGGCCAGATTCAGGGAGAGTGGGAAGCCCTGAAGCAAGGCCAGGCCCTGAGATCTTGTTTTGTCCCATAAGACCTGGTCACACTCTGCTTTGCAAGAGGGCTGAAGGACAGACCTACAAAGAGTAACATCAGAAGGTATGACATCTAGTATTAGTTCAATTCTAGTGTAGCTAAAATGCTCTAAAGAGACACTTTTTTTTTTTTTTTTTTTTGCGGTACGCGGGCCTCTCACTGTTGTGTCCTCTCCCATTGTGGAGCACAGGCTCTGGACGTGCAGGCTCAGCGGCCATGGCTCACGGGCCCAGCCGCTCCACGGCATGTGGGATCCTCCCGGACCGGTGCACGAACCCATGTCCCCTGCATCGGCAGGTGGACTCTCAACAACTGCGCCACCAGGGAAGCCCTAAGAGACACATTTTGAATAATGAAATTGGTAAAATCTTGTGGAAGACTCTGGGGAGAAGGGAAGCTTACCTGAATCATGAATTATTCATGCTTCACTAGAAAACAATGAGTCAGAACTTTGGCTTTTATTACTGCTTCTGATACAAAGTGATTAGCTTTAATTTTAGATGATTGCACATGCTTATGTAACACACAAAATTCTATATAGATATTAACTTTTCTTTTTTGACTATTCCAATTTGAAACGATTTACTTTAGGTTATGGAATTGTTTCTTTCTAATGAATGCATTAGAATTGAATATCACAACATATGGAAGAATTCTTCCCAGACCTCAGTTAATCAAATTAAGTAATTTTAGCCTCTGATGCAGAACCGGAGACAAATGGATCTTTGAACTAAAATTAGATTAAACCAACACAGTCATCTGAAGAATGGAAATATACATAACCTTTGTTAATATGTATTATAAGAGAACATTCTTCTTTTCTGCTGTTGATTGTAGAGGTGCTGGCTGTACCATGACTGAAGTCACAAGTTGAGTCTCTAAAGTTGGCAAGGTGGTTCAGCTGTTTCCCCACAACCAAGAATATTGGTTATGTAGTGATAAACAGAAACAATTTAATAGCAGATTGTGCACCATAATAATCACATGAATTTAGCCATAGATTTCCTGTTCGATTTTTGCTGATCAATAGTTACCACAGGAATTTTAAATCCAGAATTTCTTTGGTCATCTTGCATATTCTGCATCTCTTCAGATTAGAGGGAGGAGTAGTTATGGATCCCTCCTAAAGCTTGTTTTAAAACTGTTGACGCTTTTATATATTTTAAAGTAGACTTATTTATATCATCCAGTCCTAAAAAAAGTGACTGAAGCAGAGAAAATGACCATTCTTCCTGTGATATCATAAATTCTTCTGCTATAGGGAAAGTCAAGAGAATGGCTGCAATAATTTAAAAAACAATGGGTGAATTAGTTTTTCAGTTAACCGAAAGGTATCAATGGAACTTTAACATTAAAAATCCTGGTTTTAGTATTAAGGAGATGATAACTTTTAATCTTATGATCAACACTTAATTTAGATTATCAGACAGAAAACAACAACCCTAAATACCTTTAAACCTCTAGTCATCACAGACTGTGTCAACCTCCCTCAGAAAGAAATGAGGGGACTTCTCCAGTGGCACAGTGGTTAAAAGCCCTGGTCCAGGAAGATCCCACATGCTACAGAGCAACTAAGCCCGTGAGCCACAACTACTGAGCCTGCGCTCTGGAACCTGTGAGCCACAGCTACTGAGCCCAGGTGTCTAGAGCCCATGCTGCACAACAAGAGAAGCCACTGCAATGAGAAGCCCACTCACCACAACGAAGAGTAGCCCCCACTTGCTGCAACTAGAGAAAGCTCGTGCAGCAAAAGACCCAATGCAGCCAAAAATAAAGAAAGAAGGAAAGAAGAAAGAAAGAAAGAAAGAGAGAGAGAGAGAAAAAGAAAGAAAGAAAGAAAGAAAGAAAGAAAAGAAAGAAAGAATGAAAGAAAGAAGGAAAGAAGAAAGAAAGAAAGAAAGAAAGAGTCTCCTGAAGTGTGTTTTTTTAAGAATTCTTGCGATGGACTGAATTTGAGAAAAGTTTTAGCTTCTACATTTTGAAATGTGGAAAGAATGAAAATATCTTAGATTTCAGAAAATATGTAAAAGGAGGTACATACATGCAGAGGGATGACTTATAGAGTAAAAAACTCATTTAGGTAAAAGGAGAAGGATAGGGAACTGTAGGGGTGAGGAGAGTTTGTTTAGTTTCAATATAAAGTCCTCTACACAATGATAAATAAAACCCCCATTTATGATAGCAACAAAATATTTAAGAATAAAGTTAAGAAATGTCCAAAACCTATATGTGGTAAACCTTAAAACACTCCTGAAAGACACAAACATGAACTTGAACAAATGCAAAATATATACTCTATTCTTGAACAAGAAAACTCATTACATTCTCTTTAAGTGAATTTGTTAATATTATGCAACCCCAATAAAAACACCAACAAGCTTTAATATAGAGTTAGAAAGTTGGTCTTAAATTTTGTATGGAAAAACAAGCATGCCTGTATTGTCAGGAAAAAACAAAACAAAAATATGAGGATTACTCTTACTAGGCATGAAAACATAGTACAAAGCCACTATAATCAAAGCAGTGTGGTACTGGTGCATGAATAGACAGACAGAGAAGTAGAACAGAATAGAAAGCCCAGACAGATATCCAAGTTCATTAAGAAATTCAGTGTATGTTAAGGGTGGCATCTCAAATCACTGAGTCAAAGATGGACTTGGGTAGCCATTTGGGAAAAGGTAAAATTAGATCTCACAATATACACAAGAATAAATTTCATATTCATCAGAGATCTAACTGTAAAATTCTAACAATTTAAGTACCAAAGGAAATATGGGTAATGCCTCTTTAATCTTAGTGTGGAGAATGCTTTGTAATTATAACTCAAAATCTAGAGACAATTAAAAAAAGAGAGCAATAAATTTAACCACAGAAATAAAAGAATTTTCCCATTACTTCTGTGATGTTTTTGCCAAAGACACTTACTGAATCTGAATCTCATCACAGGGAAATATTAGACAAACCTAAATTGAGGTACATTCTACCAAATAAGTTGTCTATAATGCTTTAAAGTGCCAAGATCATGAAAGTCACTGAAAGATAAATTTCCTTCCACACTGAAGGAAACTAAAGGGATGTGATAACTCATGGAACACATGATTCTGAACTACACATTTTTGCTGTAAAACAGGGGTCCCCAAACCCTGGGCCGCAGACCACTACAAGTCCACGGCCTGTTAGGAACCAAGCCACACAGCAGGAGGTGAGTGGTAGGCAAGTGAGTGAAGCTTCATCTGCCGCTCCCCATTGCTCCCCATCACTCACATTACCACCTGAACTATCCCCCACCTCCATCCATGGAAACATTGTCTTCCACAAAATCGGTCCCTGGTGCCAAAAAGTTGGGGACTGCTGCTATAAAAGACATTGTTGATGAAACCTATACGGGGTTTGATGATTTGATGGTAGTAATATATCAATATTAGTTTCCTGAATTCCTTGTATTTGGGTTATAAAGGAGATTTTCCTTGTTTGTAGAAAAGTTATCCTAATGTTAGGAGATAATAGTGTGTCAGGTCAATGAGTCACTCTCAGAGGGTTTGGGGGAAAAAAAAACTTCTTTGCACTGTATTTGCAACTTTTCTGTAAGTTTGAGATTATATATATTGCATGTATATATATATATAATATGAGATATAATATGACCTTGTGTATATAATATACATCTATCCTGGTAATGTGAGTAATTGCATAGGAAAAATTAAATTACAAAAGCTGATCTCAGAAGACATTTGAAAATACAAACAGCCATTACCAGAGAAGAAATACGAAATGTTGTCAAAAAGCAACGCCCAAAACATCATCAGGTCCAGATGTTCTCACAGGAGATTTCTATTTAGCTCCTAAAAGCCAGATAGTTCCAATGCTATCTAAATTGTTACAGAACATATGAAACAAATTAAGCCTCCAAACTCTTTTCATAAAATGAGAAAACAGCAATACCCAGATCCCAAATATGGCAGCAAAAAAGAAAAAGAAAAAAAAGAAAATGACAGATCAATCTTTCTTATGAATATCTATGTAATAAATCTAAATAAAACATTAACAAACAAAATTCAGCAACACATTAAAAAGATAATAAACCATGACCAAGTGACATTTTATCTAGAAGTGCAGGAATAATTCAACATCAGAAAAAGCTATTAATATAATTTATCATATTAATAAATCCAAACAGAAAAATTACATGATCATCTTTGTAGATGCTGAAAATGTGTTAATAATGCTCAACGTTCATTTTTCATAAAGAATCTATAAATAAAACAGAAACCAGTAGATATGTTTTATTATGTTAAAGATGAATCCATCTCCACTCTCAAGTGACACCACTCTCAAGTAATTTAAGATTGTACTGGAACTGGTTCATAAAGTGATGAGCAAGATAAAGATGTCAGGGCTACTTCACATTGTTCCAGAAGTTCTGGTCAACACAATTAGACAAGACCAAGAAACAAAATGAATACACATTGGTAAAAAGGAGGTAAAAATATTGTTATTTCTAGATGATATAATTATATACATGGATAACATAAGAGAATCAACTAAAAAACTATGTAAACACTGAGAGAATTCAGTAAAGTATCAGAGTACAAAATTATATAGAAATAGATATCCTTCATAGATATATAAAACAGGCAACATTGATAAATCCAACTCCTGGTATAGGTTGGAAATACTCAACATTTCCAGTAATACCACTGGGAATTTTCTGTATTACATGGATACACCTCAGAGGTCAGTTACCCAAGGCCATCACTGTTCTTTTGTAGGTAATCAGAATTTCTCTTTGGTAGCTTTTAGAATTTTCTCTGTGATTTTCATATTCTCAGCTTCACTATAATGTGGTTAGATGTGAACTGGTTTTACTCTCCTCAGGACCTGGCATGCCCCTTTCATTTGTGACCTCATGTCTATTTACGATTGGAGAATCTAAGCCATTTTTAATTTAAATTTTGCCTCTTCCCATTCTCTCTATTCTTTACTCCTGAAACTTCATAGATGTATATTGGAACTGATCTTTCTATCCTCCATGTCTCAATATCTCTTTCATATTTTCTATCATTTTATCTTGCTTTGGAATTCTGTGTGTTTCCTAGATCTGTTTCCCAATTCGATACTTCTTTTTTGGCTGTATTTAAGCCACTGTTCAACTGGGCACTGAGGCTTAAAATGTTTTAAATTGAGCTTATTTATAGATTTAAAAATTTTAAGTGAAATTTTAATGTACTTGAGGTGGAGGAGAAATATCAAACTGTCATACTGGTCAAAAGTCTATAAACAGTTTTTTTATGTATGAATAAATATTCATGATTGCATTAATTTATGGCTAATATGCCATTTGTTTAACATCTTCCTATTCTTGACTACTAAGGTTGTTTCAAATTTTTGCTAATGTAAATAATTTTGAAGTGACTATCTTTATGCACAAGAGATTTTATTTTTTTATTTTAGATTATTTTCTTAAGAAGGATGGAACAAAAAGTATGCATGCTTTTAATGTTCTCAGTGCATATTGTCAAAATATTCTTTAAAGAAATGAGCCAGTAAAATGGCAGACTATAGCAGAGTGACAGACTCTGCCACCTCAGCTTCACTGGGTACTTTAATTTTGTTTAATTTTTTGCCGATTTAAAGGATGTAAGCAATATCTTTTTAAAAAAAATTTGCATTTATTGGATTACTGGTAGGGACTGAACATTTCTCCAAGTTTGTTTACTGGCTATATTTACTCTTTTGAGGATTGTCTCTTTGTGCATTTTGCATTTCATTTATTAGAGTCTTACTGTTTTTCTTGCTGATGTGTTTTACTCCATTCATGATACCAATATAAACCTGTTGTCATATTTGTGGCAGTTTTCTCCCTAGCCTATGGTTTAATTAATCTACAAATTGCCATGAATACATCTATTCTCATGCATTCTATTGAAGCAGAACCAATCCTTTGATCATTTTAGTCAGCTTAATACTGAGAGACACATTTTCTTCATGGAAATATAGAAACCAAAGCTCTGATTTCAGCTTCACATGATTCAAAATGGCCTGTAATGCTGTCCCTCTAATGAGTGAGGGTTACAGTTGTGATGGCCCCTTGATAAAGCTACACTGCTGCAGGTTGGGACAAATAGGGGCTGTCTACCTGAAATAACTATGGCCAATATATTATGAAGTTACTACAAGATCAGCACACAAATCCATGCTAGCTTGAATTACTTCTGAAGTGTATTCACATAACCAAGAAAAATTCCCAAAGGAATTATTAGACATAATAATATATGAATAACCTGCTCATAGTTAGGTTTCAAAATGTAAACCATGGAAATGCATATATATTGTGGCTGAGTCATTGCCCCTTTTCAAGTAATATGAGCTGAATTATGAACTAAGCAGTTAGTTTAGTTCTGTTTTAAGCATGGCCAAGTAGACTCACAGATATGGGAAATATATTCCAGCAGGTGTTATAAAATTTGTGAATATAATCTTGCCATTTGCAACCACAGGGATGGACCTTGAGGATATTATGCTAAGCAAAATCAGTCAGATGGAGAAAGACAAATACAGTATGATTTCACTGGTATGTGGAACATAAGACAAACAAACAAAACAAAACAAAAACAAACACATAGATACAGAGAACAGACTGGTTGTTACCAGAGGGGAAAGGGGGGACCGGGAGGAAGGCTAAATGGGTAAAGGGAGTCAACTGTATGGTGACAGATGGAAACTAGACTTTTGGTGGTGAGCACGCTATAATATATACAGAAGTCAAATTATGTTATACATATGAAACATAATAAGTCAAAGTTACCTCAGGAAAAAAAAGTTGTAAATATATATAGTGTTAGAGATTAAACAGATGGGGTAATTAGGAAAAACTTATCATATGTAATAATCAGCATTATTCAAATTGGAGATAATTGGCCCCAAAAGAGCCAAACCTGAATCAGTGCTAAAAGATTGAAATTGAACTGGCTGTGGCCAACATAGCTAATACTATCAGTAAATCCAAAAGTGGAAGAGTGCTCTCCCTGAATGGAGATAAAAATTGCATCTTTAAATGCAGGTTCCACTCCCCCAGTCCCAGTAGAATTGCTTAGGTTTAGCCTCAAGGAAGGGTTTTTTAAAAACTGTAAATGTAAATCCAATTGTCTTTGGGGTTCCTAGCCTTTCTGCCCAGAGCAGGGTGATTCAGAACTAGTCTTTTACTACTGTACAAGAGCCTCTGCTGTCTGGATGTCCCTCCCTCCGCCCAGAAACTCCCAGTGACCCTCTCCATACCCCACAGAGCCCCCCATCTGATTTCATGGACAATCGTAATCAAAAGAACCAGAGCCCCATCCTCATCCCTTTTATTTCTGGAAGCTAACTGAAGCAATGAATTATATTTCAGACATCCTACATAGAGCTACAGGATTTATTTTCGACTACTTGGCTTCCACTTCTCAGTAAAAGCAGTTATGCTAACCATGGTAATCAGTTCTTTCCACAAGCAATAAAGCACAAATATCACAGGTCTGAGTTCTTTTTTAAAAGAAGCACAGTTTAAAAACCTTTAGAACTCTGATGCCTGGAGTTGGATGGTATAATAATCTCTCCTTTCAAATCAACATTAGACCCAGATTGTATTTCCAAGTGAAAAGGCTGCTGGGCCAGAGAAAGTGACCTTTGGCTGAGAGACTACTTGTTACCTCCTCAGCTTCAGTGCTGCCTGCCATTAGGAAGAACTACCAAGTAATAAAGTATTTACAGCCCGCACTTATCTATCCCCTACTGTGCCCCTTCTGGGGAGGAAAGTAAGGCAATTGATTTTTTCTATTCGATAGTCATCATCTTATACTTAGATCATCTAACTGCCCAGCATTGCTTATGTTCAATTCTCAGGGTACCTTATATAACAAGGGTGATGTTTTTTTTGTTTGTTGGTTTGTTTTTGACAGATTTTAAAAGTCTAGAGCTTTTGTACAACATAAAATACCTAGGCCATAGACAAAAAACGTACACAGACAAGGAACACAGAAAGAGGTTTTCCTGTCCTAAAAGATCTCATTTGAACCAACCTATAAAAGGAAGGACTAAATTCTCTCCCCATCTGCTCCAAACATTTTTATTCTGATGAATTAAGAATCATCAGATTCTTAATTTCTGGAAATTTCTTTTTGAAAATGTTTTTTAAAAAAGCAAATTCAGTTACTCTCTCCAGATCTTGGTTTTCACATCTGAAAAATAAGGAAGTTCTTTTTACCTCTGCAATTGTATAATGTTAAGTAGATTTGCACACACCTGCAACTCCAACCTGCAGGTGGGAGTTCCAGCACACTATAGCCACAGGCAAAGTGCTTGATACCAAGTTGTTCAGAACAGTCCAGTATTGACCCAACTATAGGATTTATTGACCTGAAGACTACAAGACAAACTCTTCAATAGTGAAATATACTAGAGCTCATGTCCTCTGTAATGCATTTATAGCTACTGTGCCTTGGAATAACTATCCTTGTGGAAGTACCCGGCACACCTAAAATCATGTATATTATGTTCATGTATATTATGTTTGAATAAACACAACCATGAATATATTTGAGGCAAACATACTGAGTTTGTGATTTAAAAAAAAAAAAGGTGACACTAGTCTATGTTTGCTAGAAAAATTGCCTAACGCTATGTCTTGACTGCCTGGTTAATGTCCTGGCTTTGGTAAATTGTAGTAGTTTGCACCACTTTTACCTTTAGAAGTCCATGTTGCCAAAGACACAGTATAGCACAGTGGTTTGCATTGGAAAGTTGGTTCTGCCAGTTATTTAGCTGTGAGATGAAGGTAAGTCACTGAACTTCTCTAAGTGTGTTTCCTCATTTGTAAAATGGATAAAATAATAGTTCCTAGCTCATAGGTTATTGATAGGATTAAATAAGGAAATGTGTTTACAATGCTTAGCTCAGTGACTGTCTTATGGTTAATGCTTAATAAATATTAACTATTATTGTAACAGTTATTTTTTTATTTTTTTTTTTTGCGGTATGCGGGCCTCTCACTGTTGTGGCCTCCCCCGTTGCGGAGCACAGGCTCCGGACGCGCAGGCTCAGCGGCCATGGCTCACGGGCCCAGCCGCTCCGCGGCATATGGGATCCTCCCAGACCGGGGCACAAACCCGTATCCCCTGCATCGGCAGGCGGACTCTCAACCACTTGCGCCACCAGGGAGGCCCATGTAACAGTTATTTAAAAGACTTTTGAATGGCCTCTCATACCTATTACCCGCCCCCATTCTACTGGGAGTAGGAGCTTTGTCCCATGTGCCCGAAGTCTTACCTCAGTGGCAGTCTTTCACCATCTGTGAACCAGGAGTGTCAGGCATCAGGGTTGGGGTTTACTCTCCCAGGAAGAATTCTTCTCTCTGGCTCGTGTTTACCACCTCTGGTCTGCAGACAGTGGTACAGAGGGCAATAAAAGGAGCCTGGGTGAGACAGTGCAAGATCCGATTTGGCTGATGTACAACAAATACGTCCCTCCTCTTCACCCCCACTCTAGGGAATGGTGACCTTCCTTTCACTAGTCAGGGAGAAGTCTGGCATAGCTTATTTTGTCCTCTCAGTGAAAGAGAAAGTTAAATACTCTGAGGGAAGGACAGGAACTGATAGAGAGCCAGGGGCTTGAGATGAAAAGTCTACTTTACTGAAGTGCTATTATACGCCAGGCACTATTGTTAAGTTCTGGGGATGTAAGTAAAATACACACTGTTCCTGCCATCAGAAAACTTAGGAGATTGATGTGGAAGGAAAAGCACAAGAAGTGATAAAAATAGGACCTGACCTAATCAAGAAAGTTCTTCCTGAGGAAGTGACATTTGAAATGAGGTCTAAAGTTTCAAGAAAATACAGCCTGCTACAGGGATGGCATACAAAGTGGTCAGCAGATGTCAGAAACCTGGGGCAGGAGAAAGACTAGTGTCCTCAGGCCTGAAAGAAAGCCATTGTGAATGGAGTAGAGAAAACAAAGGTGAGAGTGTGGAACATGAGCCTGGAGAGGCCGGCAGGCCCAGACCCTGCAGGACATCTTTGGCCAAGCAAATTATTGTAGTACCTATCCTAAGAGCACCGGGAAGTCACTGGATGGCTCTAATATAGGGAGAGATTGACATGCTTTAACTTGCATGTTTACATGCTGCAGGGTAGAGTATAATGAGAGTGGATACTGAAGGCCATGGAGGAGCTGCTGCAGGAGTCCCTGCAAATGATGAGAGCACTGTGAACTAGGGTGGTCGTCCTCAGGAGGCATTAGATGCATTAGCTGTCATGGACAGGAAGGGGCTCTTATCAAGGATGACTCCAAGCTTCCTGGCTTGTACCAAGCCTGTGTGATTGTGCCATTTACTCATGTTGGGAGTGCTGAAAAGGGGCGGGTTTGAAGGAAAAGATAGTCTAATTTGGAGCATATTAAGTTAAAAACACCTTTAAGGCATTGAACGAGAAGCCTTGCACTGAGCATAGGTTCTACCCCAGTGCCTTTTCACTCGCTGTTTCTCTGTCTGGACGTTCCTTCCTTCAGGTACCTTCATGGCTCACTCCCTCATTTTGATCAGGTCTCTGTTCAAATGTCAGCTTATCTGATGAAGGGTTCCTGACCATGTTGTCTAGAACAGCAGATCTCACTTTTGCTTTCTATTATCTAATCCAAAGCGAGGCCCCTGCCTTTTCTGGCCTCTGGTGCCCTTGAGTGGGCAGTCCGACCTAGTGGTTTCCTGACGCCCGCTCATCCATGATGGCCATTGCCCTCCCAGGTTTCCTAGCCTCAGCAACGGCCTCATCTTGTTCTGAAGCAGAGGCTGTATTTTCTTCCAAACCCCCATAGTTGTCTTGGCATAATTTTTTGGTTTGTTTTTTAACCTTTCTTCAAGTCCTAAGGTCATGGTTGATCTTCTTGGGGGTTAGGGACAAGCCCTAATGAATGTGTCAGGTTGTATTATTTTCCCCCAGTTTAATTGACCACTTAATGTTCACATGAATGAGAAGATGATGGTTCAAATCTAGTATTTCCTTCTTTGACTTTCAAAAAAATCAGCGTTTAATATTTTTATCAAAGCAACATATTATGTAGAAACAAGAATACCAAAAAAATTGATATGAAGGGTTATAAAGAAAAAGTGTATAATCTCCTAGCCATTTTTTTCCCCACAGTAGCAGCCAACTAAAATCTTTTTTAAAACTTTTTCTGGTGATTATGTCCATACTACTAAATATGCTCATAATGCTGTTTTTTATTTGATCAGTTAAGCCCCTGTCTTTTACTCCCTGCCTTGAAAGATGGATCTTTTCCTCATCTTTTGATCACTTCTGTTCCTTAGCTCATTTCCCACTTCTAATTTTTAGTAGTTATTATTTTAGTTCTTCTATTGGTTACATTTGAATATTTACACATTTATTTATTTAAATTCTATCTCTTGGCTATTCCTCTTTTAAGGTATTTGTTTATTCAAAGAGTTTTTCTTGACTCCTGCTATGGTGGATGAGAATATTTGCATTACTATCATTATGTAAGTATGGTCCCTTGAAGAGGAAAGGAGCCTGCTGGGTCCAATGTCATGACCCCTGAGCCACTAGAAGGCTAATATTCCTATCATGAATATTCCTACATGAATTCTCTTTTCATATTTTGCATCAAGTCCAGCCATAATTTAGTTTGCTTATTCGGAGCATGACTTTTATACTCTTTTCCCCCTAAAATTTCTCATTTTTCTTCTTCAGGGAGAAAGCATTTGCTTTTTTTTAAAAAAAAAAAAAACATATCATGAACAGCTATTCCCCTTTTGCTATTTACTTTCTTGGATCCATTCTATTTTGCCCAAGAACACTTCTGATGGTTCTTTTTTTTTTTTTTTTTTTTTTGCAGTACGCGGGCCTCACTGCTGTGGCCTCTCCCGTTGTGGAGTACAGGCTCCAGACGCGCAGGCTCAGCGGCCATGGCTCACGGGCCCAGCCGCTCTGCGGCATGTGGGATCTTCCCAAACCAGGGCACGAACCCGTGTCCCCTGAATCGGCAGAAGACTCTCAACCACTGTGCCACCAGGGAAGCCCGGTTCTTTTTTTTAATAGGATTTTTGTTTTGTTTGTATGATGTCTTTCTCTATCTCCTCCATGCTGATGGTTTTCTTTATATGTCTATGATCTTGTTTGACTATGTTGATTGCTCCTGGTAGCTGGCCCGGAGTGTCTGTACTGTTTTGCTCATCTGATCTCTAGCACAATCAGGATGGCTAACCAGTAGTTCTGCACACCTGAGGTGTGGGGACAGGGAGGGAGCTGGCCAGGAGACAGGGGTGGCTCTAAATGTCAAAATGGTAGTGGCTGCAGGCGCCTACCCTAATAACTAACTCTCCTCAGGCAGAGCACTACATGTTTAAGAGAAGAATCCCCTCATTTTTAATTAATTTATTTTTTTAAACATCTTTATTGGAGTATAATTGCTTTACAATGTTGCGTTAGTTTCTGCTCTATAACAATGTGAATCAGCTATACATATACATATATCCCCATATCCCCTCCCTCTTGCATCTCCATCCCACCCTCCCTATCCCACCCCTCTAAGTGGTCACAAAGCACCGAGCTGATCTCCCTGTGCTATGAGGCTGCTTCCCACTAGCCATCTATTTCACCCTTGGTAGTGTGTATATGTCAATGCTACTCTCTCACTTCGTCCCAGCTTACCCTTCCCCCTCCCTGTGTCCTCAAGTCCATTCTCTACATCCCTCCATTTAGATTCCATATATATGTGTTAGCACACGGTATTTGTTTTTCTCTTTCTGACTTACTTCACTCTGTATGACAGACTCTAGGTCCATCCACCTCACCACAAATAACTCAATTTTGTTTCTTTTTATGGCTGAGTAATATTCCATTGTATATATGTACCACATCTTCTTTATCCATTCAGCTGTCGATGGACACTTAGGTTGCTTCCATGTCCTGGCTATTGTAAATAGGGCTGCAGTGAACACTGTGGTACATGACTCTTTTTGAATTATGGTTTTCTCAGGGTATATGCCCAGCAGTGGGATTGCTGGGTCATATGGTAGTTCTATTTTTAGTTTTTTAAGGAACCTCCATACTGTTCTCCATAGTGGCTGTATCAATTTACATTCCCACCAACAGTGCAAGAGGGTTCCCTTTTCTCCACACTCTCTCCAGCATTTATTGTTTGTAGATTTTTTGATGATGGCCATTCTGGCAGGTGTGAGGTGATACCTAATTGTAGTTTTGATTTTCATTTCTCTAATAATTAGCGATGTTGAGCATCCTTTCATGTGTTTGTTGGCAATCTGTATATCTTCTTTGGAGAAATGTCTATTTAGGTCTTCTGCCCATTTTTGGATTGGAATCCCCTGATTTTTATCTAGGAATAACATTCAGTCAGGGGGAAGGGTGGGGAGAAGGGATACGTAGGGAGTTTGGGATTGACATGTACACACTGCTATATTTAAAATAGATAACCAACTAAGACCTACTGTACAGCACAGGGAACTCTGCTCAATATCATGTAGCAACCTAAATGGGAAAAGAATTTGAAAAACAGTAGATACATGTACATGTATAACTGAATAATTTTGCTGTACACCTGAAACTATCACAACATTGTTAATCAACTATACTCCAATACAAAATAAAAAGTTGAAAAAAAACCAAACACACTCGGGGCCTGGATGGAGAGGTGGAAAGCTAGGGGAGGAAGCTGTCCAGTGGAACTGTTCACAGTGAAGTGTTAAATATGGCGTTCAGGGACTTCCCTGGTGGCACAGGGGACTTCCCTGGTGGGGCAGTGGTTAAGACTCCACACTCCCAATGCAGGGGGTCTGGGTTTGATCCCTGGTCGGGAAACTAGATCCCACATGCGTGCTGCAACTAAGACCCAACCAAATAAATAAAATAAATATGGCGTTCAAATAAATGCCTCCTATAAAGTATAAAATGCTGACTAAGCACACAATTGTAAACACTCATCAGACCCAGTCTCGGATAAAATGGGAAACTTCATAAGAAGCAAAAGGATAGAAGGAGAAGATGGACAAGGATAATGAATTCATGAGTCAGCTAGTAGAACTTCCTGTATTGGAGAAATGAACACCACATTTTTCCATAAACATTTAATTTCCATTTGAACATTGCTATTGAGCTTACCATAATTACTTCTTTAGGGAAATGGTTCCACTTTCTGACTGCAGGTAGCTCCAGGAGTATTTTCCCAATTTCAGTTTGAGTTTGACCTTTGCTCTTGTTTTACTGTTCTTCAGTTGTCGTCAGTCTAAAGTCTGCCGTCCTCTTAAGTTAGACACTTTTTAAAAAGTGTTTTTCTACCTGAAATGTCATTTCTTTCATCTAAATAAATCAGATCTCTTGATCTCTTTCTGGCAGTTTCCTTCTAATATTGGCAGCTTTTTTGGTTTGTTTCCAGAATTTAAGGTTCTTTTAACATTTTGTCTCCCAAATTCAATTTTCACATAATGGATAAGTCAATCTTTTATCGAAATACAAAATACCACCCTAACCATTAGGTGGTGAAACCCCTTTCATCACCTTTCAAATCACAATTGAGTGAAACTTTCTTTGACAAATGCATACTCTGTATTCAATATGCTTATAATATGTCTCCCGGGGTGGACTCGTAAGGCAATTTTGAGAAACATATGCTATTCACTGCCGTATATGACCTCTCTTTGTGCTGTTCAACCCATAGATTCTGCAAGTGTTACTTTATTGACATTGTGGGTCTTTGTTAAGACCCACAGCTATTCATGCAAAACCTGAGCCCAATCATTCATTCATTCATCACCAGTTATGTGCTAGACACTGTGGTGGGCACTATGAAGCAAGAGGAATTAAAAGGAATCTGGTAGGGGAGAAAATTTTAACCATGATAAGTGCTATGAAGGAAAAGAATGGGATTAACTCTGACGGGACAAGAGGTGCTCAGGAACTTTTGCCTGAGATTGGAGATGCTATATACAAATATATTTATTTGTGTGCATGTGTGTAAGTGATATTTAAGAAGTATCTGGGACTTCAGCAGCAATAGATTTTTTTTTCTTAAATAGCAGGTTTATTGAAATAGAATTCACAAAACACAAAATTCACCTAAAGTACACATTTCAATGGTTTTTGGTATGTTGCATTATTAATTTTAAAAATTGTGGATATATGTAATAAAATTTTATATTTTAACTATTTCTAATTGTACAAATCAGTGACATTAATTACATTCACAATGTTAAGCAACCATTACTACTATCTATTTCCAAAATTTTCAATCACCCTAAACTGAAACTCTGTAACTGCTAACTCCTAATTCTTCCTCCCCCATACACTGGTAACCTCTATTCTACTTTGTGTGTCCATGAATTTGCCTATTTTAGGTGCCTCATATAATTGGAATCATGTAGTATTTACATTTTAATGTCTGGCTTATTTCACTTAGGTAATGTGTTCAAAGTTCATTAATGTTGAAGCATGTATCAGAACTTCATTTTTATAAATGAATAATATTTCTTTGTGTATTTATACATCGCATTTTATTTATCAGTTCATCTGTTGATGGACACTCGAGTCGTTTCCACCTTTTGGCTATTGTGAATAATGCTGCAGTAAACATTGGTGTACAAGTATCTGTCTGAGTTCCTGCTTTCAATTCTTATGAGTAAACACCTAGGAGTAGAATTTCTGGATCATATGGTAGTTTTATGTCTAACTTTTTGAAGAACCACCAAACTGTTTTCCACAGTGGCTGCACCATTTTATATTCCCATCTGCAACATATGCAGGTTCCAGTTTCTCTGCATCCTCACCAACACTTCTTATTATCATTAAAAAATTATAGACGTACTAGTATGGGTGAATTGGTGTTCTATTTCAACTTTTGGAGAAGCTGTCAGACTGTTTTCCAAAGTGGCTACACCACTTTACATTCCCAGCAATATATTAAGATTCTGATTTTTTCATATCTTCACTAATACTTGTTATTATGTGCATTTTTGATTCTAGCCATCCTAGTGGGGATGAAGTGGTAACTCACTGTGACTTGAATTTACATTTTCTTCCTGACTAATGATATTGAGCATCTTTTTTATGTGCTTATTAGTCATTTGTTGGTCTTCTTTGGAGAAATATCTATTCAGATCCTTTGCCCATTTTTTAATTGGTTTATTTCTTTCCTAATTATTGAGTCATAAGTGTTGTAACAACAACAAATTTAATTCCAAACTACTGGGCAATTTTGAAAAGGAGATCTTCTTCATTTCAGTAGTAAAATATTCCAGTCTGTAAATCCTTGGATGTTTTTCTGAGTTGTCCAGTAATGCAAGGATTTATGGAGGGTAGTTATTCCTTGATTTGATTCCTTTAAAGTTTTCACATGAAGTCAAATGATCAATTCTAAAAAGAAGAGAATCTCACTTTACTTCAAAGCAATAGTCAAATAGCTAAATCTTATTATTATGTTCTACAATTTTCCTATACAATAACTTACCTTGGATTTTTTTTTTGGCTGCATTGGGTCTTTGTTGACACGCACGGGTTTTCTCTAGCTGTGGCGAGCAGGGGCTACTCTGCGTTGCTGTGTGCGTGCTTCTCAATGCCGTGGCTTCTCTTGTTGCGGAACACAGACTCTAGGTGCACAGGCTTCAGTAGTTGCAGCACGTGGGTTCAGTAGTTGTGGCTTGCAGACTCTAGAGCACAGCCTCAGTAGTTGTGACCCACGGGCTTAGCCGTGGCATGTGGGATCTTCCCGGACCAGGGCTTGAACCCATGTCCCCTGCATTGGCAAGTGGATTCTTAACCACTGTGCCACAAGGGAAGTCCCTTCCTTGTATTTTTAAAACTGTTTTGGGTTAGTGTTTAACTATATCTATTTCCACTTTTTATTCCTTTGAATTTGGTTAGACTCATTGAGTTTTATAATTATACAATTTATACCACTCCCAGGCCATGGGCAATTTTGATTCATGTCAAATTAACTCACATTTGATTAATGTCAAATTCATTTAAGGTTATTAATGAGAACTCATACTTGGGATTTTTAAAGCAAGTGTAAAGAGTGTACTACATGCACTCTTCAGATAGTAACTAATTATACTTTACAATATACCTGAAAGATAGATTTATTATTAATAATATTTGTCCTGATGTCAAACTCCATGAAGCACCCGCTTGACATAAATGTCTAATGTGATATAAGTTAATTGAGAAGAACCTTTGCTTTTCAACTTGCAGGCAACTGTTTATCCAGATATTACATTACTAATCTCTTGGCAAATGTTTTTTTCAAAAGCAATACATCAAAATGTTACTAAAGCTTGATAAAGTATACCTTGTCTTAGTAGAGGGACTGTGAATAAAAATCTGTCCTGTGGCATCTTATTTCAAGATAAAAGGAAGGGGAAATGTTTCAAATTTTTTTAGTTTGAAAAGTAAATGTCTTGAGAAATGATTAACCTATTTAAAGCATTTTGAATTTCAAGTGGATTATTTGACTACATAACAGTGGAACAAATTTCAGTGAATACTTAGGATAAAGGGAGTGTGAGGGACAACAAGAACTGAGTTCTAATCCAAACCCTGACACAAGTACTTTCATGATGCTCAGGCAGGTCTCCTAACCTATTATTTTACTTACACAGTCATGGGATCACAGTAAGTCAGTTCCATAAACTGATAAGTAGTAGTCTGAATACAGTCCCAGTTTTCAATTGTTTGGCCAACACATTTTTCAAAATATTTGGCTAGTTTGCAACATTTTTTAAAATGACAGATTACATTTACAAATTCAAATTTCTAACTTCCCTTGAAAAAAATCAGGTGATCTGGCAATAGTGGTCCACATCCTTGAGTGACATTTGTTTGGGGACGAGTAGCTGCCTCTCCTGCTAAACAGAGCAAGGCTGTGTCATTTGCCAAACCTGGCTCAGGTTGCTCATTTATGTCACCTGCCTATCTTCTGTAGTCACTTCAGTGTGCTTCAAAAAAAAGTAGGATATTTTGGGGATTTTTTCCTAAAATATCTGTGATATCTGTGGCAGAATTCCAAGATGGCCCTAAGTTTACTACCCCTGGTGTACAACCCCTGTATAATCCCACGTCTTGAGTGTGGTCTGAACCTGTGAACATGATGGATGTAACTCTCATGATTATGTTATGTTATATGGCAAGAGATATTATAGACGCAATTAAGATCCCTAACAGTTGACTGACTTAATCAAAAGGGAGATTACCCTGGGTGGGCTAAACCTAATCAGGTGAACCCTGAAAGAGTCAAGAAGCAACAGCAAATACTTTCCTGTGGATCTTAAAGAAGAAGAAATCAGTAATGTTGTGAACTGCCTATAGAGAGTGGTGTCCCTAGAAGCTAAGGTTCTCGGACCCACAACTGCAAGAAACTGAATTCTGTCAACAACCTGAATGAACTTGGGAAGAGGGCCCCGAACATCAGATAAGACCCCCATCACCGGTCGACATTTAATTTCAGCTTGGTGGGACCCTTAACAGAGGATCCAGCTACTTCATATCCAGAGTCTTGACCCAGAGAAACTGAGAAAATAAAGGTGTTTTATTTATTTTTTAAATTTATTTTTATTAAATTTTTTTTTAATTTTTGGCTGCGTTGGGTTTTCATTGTTGCATGCAGGCTTTCTCTAGCTGCAGTGAGCGGAGGCTACTCTTTGTTGTGGTGCACGGGCTTTGCATTGTAGTGGCTTCTCTTGTTGTGGAGCACAGGCTCTAGGTGCGAGGGCTCAGTAGTTGTGGCATGCGGGCTCAGTAGCTGTGGCTCATGAGCTCTAGAGCACAGGCTCAGTAGTTGTGGTGCACAGGCTTAGTGGCCCCATAGCATGTGGGATCTTCCTGGACCAGGGCTCGAACCCAAGTCCCCTGCATTGGAAGGATGACTCCTAACCACTGCACCACCAGGGAAGCCCAAGGTGTTTTATTTGAAGCTGTTAATTTTGTGGTAATTTTTATGCAACAATAGAAAAGTAATATGGTATCTATGAAGGAATAATAAAAAGGATACATATTTAAAAATCAAGGAATATGCCAAGAAATTGAATTATTTAATGTATGATATATATTTCATTTAAAAAGAAGGTTATGACTATAAAGGGAGAGCGTGTGAGAGAGGTGGACTCTTACAGTTCTGAAACAACTTTGAATGTATAATAGAATTAAGCAAATGAATTAATATGTTGATGTTGGGCACAAGGGTTTTCAGTGAAGAGGAAGGGACATACGAATGTGGAATATAGGAAGGGATTGGAGTTGGAGATATGAATGTGAAAAAATATATATGTATGTGTATATGCATATATCAATTATCTCTTGCAGCTTAAAATTTAGTAGCTTGAGACAACAAACATTTGTTATCTTACAGTTCCTGTGGGTTAGAAATCAGGGAATGACTTGGCAGGGTGGTCTGACTCGTTGTCTTTCATGATGTTGCCATCAAGCTGTTGACTAAGGCTACAGTCATCTTAATGGTTGGTTGAGGCTGGGGGACCATTTCCAAACTCACTGATATGGCTGTTGGCAGAAAGCTTCAGTTCTTTACCCTGTTGGCCTCTCCAAACACTGATCATGGCAGCTGACTTCCCCCAGAGAGAGGAAGGAGAGGAAGAAATGGAAAGCCAGAGAAACCACAACGGAAGCCACAGTGTCTTTAATAACCTGAACTCAAAAGTAGACATGTCATCACTTCTGCCATGTCTGGTTGGTCACTCAGACCAAACCTTATACAATGTTGTATGTACACCAGAGTGTGAAAGCCAAGAGGCAGGGATCACTGGGGGCCATCTTGGAGGCTGGTATGGCTACTATAATGCATGTGTATATGTACATGTATATATGTGTGTGTGTATGTTTATTTGTGTGTATGTTTGTGTGTATGTATATGTATATGTAGATATACATACATGTATTTCCTAGCTCTGTCTGTTGAAAGGGCCAAGAAGCAAAGACACGGTAGCAGCAATCAGTGTACCTAGCATCCAGATTTTTATCTTTAATATCATTTTCACTAAAAACAACTAAGTTTTCTCAGAGAAATAACTGATTCCAGGGTTGGGGCAGGGTAGGTACAAGATGATACAGGAACATCATGTTATTCTAGAGAGTAAAGAAGTACTCAAAAAACATGATAGGGACATGTCACAAAGACATAGAAGCCAGCTCAATGAATTTCCACTTGCCAAATAAGTAAAATAATGAGTTTTAAATCACTGAAAAAATATGTACTCATGAATTTTTACTGGTGCTGTATAGACAGGTGACTTCTCTTGCTTAAAGTGGAATGACTGGGCCTTTCTGGTAAATGTAGAGGGAGTGCTGGATTTGGGAATCATCGTTTGCAACCATAATGGTAAAGACTGGATTATACAAGAATCATCAATGCATGGTAAACCTAGAAGTGAAGAATAGGATATTTGCATAGTCTTAAAGTACCTCCCCACACACTGCTTATTGTTTGCAACTGAGGAAAACAACCCAGTAATTAAGGAGTGGAGAAACTGGGCAACACTTTAAGCAGGTGATCAAAATTAACATCGTCCATCAGGGACAGATGCACACTGTGTGCTTCCAAATGATATACTCTAAGAAGAACACAACATCTCTGTCCTATGCAATACTCCACCCAAGAATGCAAAACCTTAATCTAAGTAAGAGAAAACATCGGACAAACACAAAAGGAAGAAACTTCTATTTAAAAAATTATGTAGAGGGACGGCATTCTTTAAAAATGTCAATGTTGTAAAAAAAAAAAAAGGCTAAGGAGATGTTCCAGATTAAAAAAGGCTAAAGAAGCATGACGATTACATGCAATTAACCAACACTAGATTCAGTCCCGTACTGGAGGAGGAAAAAGTGTTGTAAGTCATCTGGCAAAATGAAATATGGGCAATAGCTTACATAAAAGAATTGTGGAAGGAAAAGATTGGTCTTTTGTGTTGGCTAGAGATTGGTTTGAATGCTATATTCACCACTCCTCAATGTATGATTTCTGTGCCATGTAGAAAAACAAATGTGATCACTACAAAACTACCTGTCACCCCTAATGCTGTGAAAGATTTAAATAATTTCCCTAGGGATATATCTTACCACCATGGGGTAATTAAGGCCATTGCTACATGTTGTCTGATTTTTTTCAGCTACTTTAATTTTAATGGTTGGTGTTGGCACAGTCAATCAGACTGGCTGTACAGCCTTGCTATTTGATTATTAACTGCCAAAACCAGTTTTGATTATTTTCAGAGTGTTAGATGCCTGCTGAACACAAAATAAGACATGACATTGGTGGTTGACAAGCTGGTTGTCTTAATGCCAAGACTATCTTTTCTCATGTCCTATAGCTTCTACTTTGGGCATTCTATCAAGGGCATTCTTCAGAAAGATAAGTGATATTTCAATAAATATAGAGTTGAATTAGAACAACCACATGCTTTAAGTAATTACTGGAATTTCTTAGAGTAATAGAACTAATATTGAAAGAGACTGTATAATTCTCTGGCACAATTTTTACCTTTTTAGTAGTCTTTTAGCAATTACCTTTTTAGTAACAAAGGCAACTCATTAGGAACACTAATAGTCACCAAAAATCAACACACAGCACAAAACAAAACAAAACAAGAGTCTCTGGAGCTCTCACATAACTGTACACCACACATTGACTGTCTCTCCTACTGACACCTTAAAGCTGGATAAGATCACCCTTTGCACCCAAGGTGATTTTGATCTATTCCAATCTGCAAGGATTACCTGAAGATACAGAAATTCATAGGCATATTTTTTAAAATGTCTTCTTTTATTTTGGAAACAATTAATACCTTCACTCTAATATTCAAAGGGTGCAAAAAGCCATATGGTGAAAAGTCCTTCTTGAACCTTTGTTCCCAAGTCACCCAGTTGCCCTCACTGGGCAATCAATGGTATGAATTTCTGGTACATCTTTCCGGGCATACTTTGTGCCTCTACAAGCAAATCTTAATATATACTGTCCCCCTCTTGTGCGAATGATAGCATATTACACACACTGTCCTGCACTGTTTTTATTTTTCACCTGCGGTAGATCTTCGAGACCCTTCCATAGCAGCTCATAAAGAACATTCTCGTTCTTTTCTGGGGTTAAGAATATGTCATTGTACGACTGTAACATTATTTACTCAGTCTACTACAGATAGACATTTAGATTGTTTCTCATCTTCTGCTCTTGTAAGCAATGCTGTCATAAATACCCTTGTATATGTGTCAGTTTGCTCATGCTTGAACATATCTGTAGGTTAAATAGTAGAGGAATTGCTGTGTCAAAAAAAAATCCAGGGCTTCCTTGGTGGCGCAGTGGTTGAGAGTCCGCCTGCCGATGCAGGGGACATGGGTTCGTGCCCCAGTCTGGGAAGATCCCACATGCCGTGGAGTAGCTAGGCCCGTGAGCCATGGCCGTTGAGCCTGCGCATCCGGAGCCTGTGCTCCGCAACGGGAGAGGCCACAACAGTGAGAGGCCCACATACTGCAAAAAAAAAAAAAAAAAAAAAAAAAAAAATCCATTTGTAAATGTGATAGATACTATCAAATTGTCCTCCATAAAAGTGATATCAATTTACATTCCCCTGTAGTATAGAAGTGTGTCTGTTGATCTCCTTGATCTTCCCACAGTGTTATCAATCTTTTTGACCTTTAACAAGCTGGCAAACAAAAAGTGCTATTTCAATAAAGTTTTATTTGCATTTCTCTTATTATAAATGGGATTTAACATTATCTTATATGTTTATGACCCACTTGAATTTCTTTCTTCTGTGAACTGTAAGTTCATATACTTTGCACACTTTTTTCCTTAGGCTGTGGATTTTTTCCTTTTTTTTTTTGTTTTTTAGGAGGCTTAGTATTAGGAAAATTAGCCATTGGTCTGCGATATGAACTGAGAATATTTTTTCAAAGTGTATTATTGTAGAGGCTTTTATAGTACTTATTTAAAAAAACATTTTATTGAAGTATAACATACACACAAAACATACTTAAATTCATGATTTTATTTTAAGTGAAGACACTTCTGCAACCACTATCCAGATCAGGAAATACAATTTTTTTTTGGTATTCACAGATATTACTAATTTCAAGAAGAAGTGTAAAAATAGATCTTTCAAGCAGATATATTATTATGGACAGATTAGAGACAATAGCCAATTAGCATTTTAATTTTCATTATTTGTTTAGTGGAGTTATTTGGATAGTGATATCAAAAAGTGGCATTTTATAGAAAAACAGAAAATTGTAAGGAATAATAATTTTTTTCGGGCTAGATTGTGTACTTTAACACCAGTTTATGCATACTCTTCTCTGATGAAGTGAAACGTAAATGCTATGTAAAAAGTGAAAAGTAAATGCTATGAAGGGAGTCTTGAAGAATGTTAATTTTAGATGGGCCCCAGAAGGATGATTCACCACTTTGCTCTTGAAGCAAAGATCTAGCTTGTTCCACTGTATTCATACTTGCTATTAATTATTTTAGGTTTTCTGATGCATTTAAAATAATATAGAATCTTTTCTTGTTTGGGTCAATGATTCATTCAAATGCTTATTTCCTCTGAGTTCTGTAAATGTTCTAAGTGATTGTCCATTTTAACTTCTCTCCAAGTACAGCACTGAGAGCCTGTGGCAGCCACATCCAAGCAAATAATTTCAAGGCTAAACATGCAGCATCAAAAAGACCTTTCTAAAGTATCGATTTTAAAAGGCATTTATAAAATTTGGCCTTAGACCATACTTGATAGCTATTAAGAATGATAACAGAAGAAATCTTTTTTGAATAAATGACATTCAGCCATATTCTCAAAGTGGTGCAATTACGTGTTGTCTTCCTGTTTTAACTTCATTTTTAATAACAAATCTTCACACCCAATATGGATTTTAGAAATATCTAAATTTATATCAGCTTGGTAGCCCATAAAAATCACAGATGAGCAACAAAAAACCCCCAAGTAAGGCAGTCCAAGTAAACTGTAGATGTACAGTGTCTTCCACCCTAAATTTGATCAGTTCTGAGCTTAGGCTTTAGTTGAATCCTGGAGAATAATGAAGAAAATGTACTAATTTTGTAAATTTTGTGAGGGTTTTTGCCTGATTTACATAACAAACATACCAAAGACTCCTTTCTTGCATAGCATTGTTTTAAATTGTCATTATGAGTGATGCCCTTTGTTTTTGGTTTTTTAAAAATTTTTATTGGAGTATAGTTGTTTTACAATGTTGTGTTAGTTTCAGGTGTACAGCAAAATGTAATCACAAACATATATCCACTCTTTTTAAATTTCTTCTCCCATATAGGCCATTACAGAGTACTGAGGAGAGTTCCCTGTGCTATACGGTAGGTCTTTATTAATTATCTATTTTATATATAGTAGTGTGTATATGTCAATCCCAATCTCCCAATTTTATCCTCACCCCAACTGGTAACCATAAGTTTGTTTTCTACATCTGTAACTCTATTTCTGTTTTGTAAATAAGTTCATTTGTATCATTTTTTAAGATTTCACATATAAGCAATATCATATGATATTTGTCTTTCTCTGTCTGACTTAATTAGTGATGTCCTTTGTATAAGACTTCCCTGTAAATACGATAAGGTCAGAAAATCAAGGCTACAGAGGTTAACTAAAAGCCGCAATGTCCATGAGAATTTCTACGGATGAGGAAAGAGCTTCACCTGCTGTGAGAACTTCACCTCTCTCTTTTTGTAACAAGCAGAATGTGAAACAATGGGAGACAGAAATCCTCCGTTCAACCCCAGTATAAGAATAGCATTGTTCTCATGGTTGATATTCAAATATGTGGTTTGCATGCGTGCTCTGAAGAGCTCAGAGCATCTTGCAAACTTCAGTAGGAATAGCACACATGTCAGCTTTTTTGAGGCTAGTTCAGTATTCCAAAATACCCAACTCATCTCTCTTAGTCAAATTTGATCAAGAGCTAGGACTCAGCAAAATACAAAAGCAAACAATGCTTTTCATTTCTACCTTCCTTTTTTGTATCCTTTTCCACATGGTTAACATTCACAACCCAGCCCAAAGGACTGAGGATCCTTGGCTCCACTTATAATACTCATGTTCTTGTCTCCACCATGAAGAGGTAATGGGAATGAAGAAAACACTTCTTCAGATACTTGAATGAGTATCTGAATTTTTATAGTCCTGACTCTATAATGAAGTAAATGTCAGATTAGAGTTTCTTGCTACATCTCAGTGGTCTCTAAGTATCCCAGAGTATCTGCATTCTGTATTTTACATTAAAGTATAAATGACTGACAACCAGACTTGTTAATTTATACACAAAGTAAGTTCAAATCCTGAAAATAGAAGTCTCCCCTCTTTCTCAGCCTTTCTGTTGGAATTGGGAGAAGGACAGGTAAAGCAAGCAAGGACCACAGAGGCACACAGGAAGAAGGATGATGAGAAGAGAATATCAGAGCCTATACTGGGCTATTCTGTTGCTTCTGCTCCTACTAAAGAGACCAACCCAAACTGGTAGTGGCTAGAGCTGGGTTATAATGGGTATATATGGCTTATATGTTGCAAGGCTAAAAATAAAATATTGGCCCAGATTTCTATAGCTCTGATATTTCCTCTGATCCTTTACTGATACTATAGTTACCTTTCACGTATCAAAATTTCACCTGAAGAACTGGCATAAAGACAGACATATAGAGCAATGGAATAGAATATAGAGCCCAGAAATAAACCCTTGCAAATATAGTCAAATGATTTTTGAACAGGGTGGCAAGACCATTCAATGAAAGGACAGTCTTCTTAACAAATGGTGCTGGGAAAACTGGATATCCACCTGCAAAAGAATGGAATTGGACCCTTACCTTACATTATATACAAAAATTAACTCAATAAATGTTGGCTGAATGAAGATAAAAACATTGGTTGAATGAAGTTCGTTTTTTCTTTTTTTCTCCTTTCTTGTTTTGCTTAGTGGAAAAAAGAGAAATTAAAATCTGATTTCAGTTGTGTGTTAGAAAAAGGGACAGTCGGTAATTATTCATCATGTTGAAGTACTTAGAACTAGCAGCTGTGAGAAAAAGGTTTTTGATGACCATAGATTTGACTGTGAAACTCTTTTTCTAGGAGAGAAGTTCTCAGCCCTAGCTGGACACAGAAATAATCTGGGCCATTTGAAAAAAAAATACAGATGTCAAAGTCCTACCCGAGAATAACTGAACCAGTTCCTAGGGATCAGTGTGTTTTATAATTACTCCAGATGTAATGCACAGTGCAGTTTCTAGGAGCCATATATCTCCCAGAGACAATTTCAGACAAGTTAGAAGGCAATTATTAATACAACATTGAGAATTAGCCAGAGAAATAATAAGCTATGATATCATACCAAATTAGGATTTATTATTGGAAAAGGTATCAAATTATCTTTTATGGGCAGTAACTCATTTCCTTGTTTTTCTTATTTCCCATGAGTTAATTCAAACAATTGTCCTTATATGCTATTCCACCCCATTTCCAGAGTCCATACCAATGGAAGGCAGTAAGAATATTTGGAGTCCTCCGCCTTAACTTGGTGATGCTTATTCTTTTAGCCAAGTTACAACTCTAGCACACTTCCTATACAACACAGCCTGTGTCTTACTAATTTTAGCTAATGTTCATTGAGTTCTTACTGTATGCCAGGGTGATATTCTAAGTGCTTTATCATGTATTGATACTAATCTTCACAACAACACCATGAGTTAGGTGCTATTGTCATGCTTGTTTCACATATAAGAAAACTCAGTCTTAGAGAAGTAAAGTCAGTAAGTTGTGGAGCTAGGAGACCAAGCCAAGCCTCTGCCTGTCCCCAGCTCACTAGAGTGCCAAGGTCCCCTCATCCTTTGCAGCTGAGCCAACCCCCAAGTTAACAATTTGTGTGTTTATTTCATTAGAAATAGCCAATGACACCAAAAACATTAATATTTATTAAATCCTCACTATGTGCTGTGCACTGTTGCAAAGCACCTTCTATGTACTTTTGCATTTGACCCTCACAATAACTCTATTAGCTAATGTGACAATTAACCCTATTTATTCACAGGTAATGAAACAATGGCACAGAGAGAGAGAAAATAATTAGCCCCAAATCAAAGGTAGAGAGAGGTAAAGCACGAACTCAAAATCAGGACTCTGACTCTTTAACACACTATGCTATCTGCCTCTTAAGAAAAATGTTAAATATATCTTTGTGACTTAGAAATTATAATAAAGAGTTACAGTTTGACGTTTTGTTTTTCTTTCAGGTAGACTTTGAAAATACAAGATTTGTGGTATAAATTTCTTATGTATTTCTGGAAACATAAGCATCTTTGGTGGCAGTTCCCTTAATTGTAAAAAAAGAATCTTAATAGATTTCTTCAAAGAACTTGTAAATTTAGAGTCAGTGATGCTCAGTGGACCACTCTCACTGACTCATGTAGTCTGATTACCTGCATCTCTTCTCAACTCCGGAATCCATGTCACATTTGTAGCTTGAAATCGGCCATAGTAGGCACATTTACACTATGGAAATTGGCAAATGATACAAATCCTCCAGAACATTTTCTCCCCAAAGAGCCAGTTGTTAAACATTTATCAGCACATTACTGTCTAAAGTTATAAAATAGTAACAAGTTGTCTTGTTAATATTTTAGTAATTTAAAATGAAGGAGACTGTTGTTTCGGGAAATTTTATTTCTTTTTAACAGGAATTTTGCTTATAGGAAACTGAAGAGTAAAATTCATTAAGTTTTTCAGATGTCATCAAATGTCAAACGCTTTACCTGTTAACTTAGTTCAGCTTCAGAGGAGATACTGAAAATGATTTTACTCTCATTTTTTGCAGTGGACATACTATCTGGGCTACTGGCCAGAAGACTTTGGTAATGATTTCACCTTACAAATTCAAGTACATACTAGAACACTAATATTCTAACTCCCCTTGCCTTTCTTTAGTTTTATATAACTGAATATTAGAACTTCAGATGTTCTGCCTCAAAAGGAGTAAATGTGAAACATCTGTAAAAGGCTGTGATAGACGTGACTTTGAATCCTTGCTTTTTGGGACAAGTACTTTATATGTCTATTAATAGTCATGTTTGAATTTGAGAGTGATTCTCCCCCTTGCTGTTTAATAAAATGGAATGTTTTATCAATTTATGTGACTTTCAAATATTCAGTGTATTCAGTATATATGCAATTGCTGCTGTGTGGGACCCATTCTTTCTGAATACTTCCTTCAGCACTACCATCTCACCACCACCCTGCCCCCTGAAGATCTGGGGCTCATCCACTGGAATGTCAGGGCTGGGAACTGTAGCCAAGGCTGGAGCTGGTTACTCTGACAAAGATACCTCAGCATGCTGACATCCCAAGTGACAATTCCACAGGGGAAAGCTGAGGTTCAAGGACATTGAGAGAAGAGTTGAAGGAGGGGCTTATGGAGCTAGGAATTCAGAGTCAGGTCCATGAGTTCAAGAGTTAGCAAGGTGACTGTCCCAGCACTAGTAGGGACTCTTAACTCACCTCATAGTCTGGATGTTGTGGCGCATATATACAATGGAATATTACTCAGCCATAAAAAGAAATGAAATTGAGTTATTTGTGATGAGGTGGATGGACTTAGAGTCTGTCATACAGAGTGAAGTAAGTCAGAAAGAGAAAAACAAATACCATATGCTAACACATATATATGGAATCTAAAAAAGAAAAAAAAAGAAAAAATGGTTCTCATGAACCTAGGGGTAGGACAGGAATAAAGATGCAGATGAAGAGAATGGACTTGAGGACACGGGGAGGGGGAAGCGTAAGCTGGGATGAAGTGAGAGAGTAGCATTCATATACATACACTACCAAATGTAAAATAGATAGCTAGTGGGAAGCAGCCGTATAGCACAGGGAGATCAGCTCAGTGCTTTGTGACCACCTAGAGGGGTGGGAGAGGGAGGGTGGGAGGGAGATGCAAGAGGGAGGAGATATGGGAATATATGTATACGTATAGCTGATTCACTTTGTTATACAACAGAAACTAACCGAGCATTGTAAAACAATTACACTCCAATAAAGATGTTAAAAAGAAAAAAGTTTCAAGGTGTGTTAAAAGCCCTGATTCAATTTTATAGTCTCCCATTAGAATGACACCTCCATGAGGGCAGGATCTTTGTCTAGCTCTTGCTTATATCTCTAGCATCTAGAACTCTGCCTGCCATATGGTGATCATAAATACTGAGCATTCATAAATATTTGTGCAATGAATGAATGGATGGATATTGGAAATATCCATCCATCATCATATTGTGAACTATATGAAAAAAAAGATTTAAGGAACATCCCATCTGGTTGGGTTATCATTTTATTCCCGTAGAACCTGTTTACTTCAAATGTGCTAAGGAAAAAAATTCTTTTCTTCATCCAAAATTATAGCATCTTTCCCCCAAAATGTTCTATGACACATTATTTCTGCAAGATGCTATCACAAAAGGGTTTAATAATAAAATAAAATGGGGAAATGATGAGTGAAAAAGAAATTAGAAGTATTCTTTGATGCTGGACCTCTCAGAGCTCTTAATATGCTACTGTCGTGTGGAATCTCCAAAGAAATGAGAAACAGTGTGTGGGATTTTCCAAAATCAATTTGCCATGGAGCACTTTTATGCAGAGAAACTTGGGTATTCCAAGGAAAAACTTTTAGAAATTCTTGTCTAGATGTTTTGTTACTGAACCAGGTTCGTTTTGCCCAATGTGTAGCAAACCAAAGCACTGAGATGCCAAGATTTGCAGCAAAGAGGGTTTATTCACAAGGCACACAAGCAAGAAAACATAAAAACAAGTCTCAGAACCACCTCCCCAAAGGCAAGGGGCTTGGAGTATTTATGCGATAAAGAGTAAAGCAGCAGGGCGGTCTGAGGCGTGGGGAGTGTGGGGAGCATGGGGAAAGGTGTTTGGAAAGAGGTTCGGTAATCATTGTCCTGCGCAGGTGTAACTAAGTTATGGGCCTCTGCAGGTGTAAACATGGAGGCATTTAGCAGGATCTGAGGGTGGAGTTTTCAGCCCTCTAAATCAAAAGGTTGCCAAGGCTTCCCTGGTGGCACAGTGGTTAGGAGTTCGCCTGCCGATGCAGCGGACGCGGGTTCGTTCCCCGGTCCAAAAGGATCCCACATGCCACGAAGCGGCTGGGCCTGTGAGCCATGGTCGCTGAGCCTGCGCGTCCGGAGCCTGTGCTCCACAACGGAAGAGGCCACAGCACTCACACATGACCACTTGGAGGGTTGGTGGTCCTGACCAGTCTTAACCAGCTCAGCTTAAACTAGACACAGCTGACCCCAAGTTCCTGGAAATCAACTCTGGTAAATATCTTTTTTTTCAAATAAACATTTGTTTTGTTTATTTATTTTTGGCTGCGTTGGGTCTTTGTTGCTGGGTGCGGGCTTTCTCTAGTTGCAGTGAGCGGGGGCTACTCTTCTTTGCGGTGCGTGGGCTTCTCATTGCGGTGGCTTCTCTTGCTGTGGAGCACGGGCTCTAGACACGCAGCTCAGTAGTTGTGGCGCACTGGCTTAGTTGCTCCGCAGCATGTGGGATCTTCCTGAACCAGAGCTTGAATCCATGTCCCCTGCATTGGCAGGAGGATTCTTAACCACTGTGCCACCAGGGAATCCCTCCGGCAAACATCTTAATATTTAGGCTATGTGCCACTTGGAGGATGTGCAAGTCTTTTGTAGCAAAAATTAAAATGACCTTGATTTGTGAAGGCAGGTGAAATGGATTTGACTAATGATTACCCACAGTTTCATTTTCTACAGTTTTACCCTATCTAAAACAAATGCATGTGGAATCTTTTTCATGATCTGAATCTTTCTTCACCTGCTCCATACTCCATCAAAATTTATGATTTTAACCCATTTCCACCAGAGTCTGCCAGGGAACTGACTAGTCTGCTAAATTATATTGAGGTAAAATGTTAGCACCCGATAAGAGCTTTCTTACCTCCCCAGGCTACCTTGGCATGGCAAAGAAACTCCAGGTAGCCCCAGCTCAAGAGTCAGCCAATTCAGAATTTCAGGTAGGATCAATCAATGGAATGGCAGCAGAAACAGGGCTGAGGATAACAAGCAGTTTGGTTTGGAAGCATAAGGTTTTTGATAACCCTTCAAATTATATCTTATAGGGATCAACTGCTTTATCTACACAAACAGCAAACTATGTCCCCTGCTATAAAACCTATTGGGGGAAGTCTCTTTCTTTTTCAGCATCAGAGGGAGAAATCAATAAGATGACCAACCATCCCAATTTTTCTGAGACTAAGGGGTTTTCTGGGACATGGCTTTTCAGTTCTAAAGCCAGGAAGGTTCTAGGCAACCATGACAAGTTGGTCACCCTCACAAAGCAGTCACTTCACAAAATGAAATGACTCTCTAGGTCTTTAAAATTTCTGGAATCAGAAGCTTCAGTGTGAACCACATATAATATTTTTCACTGAATTGCAGAAGTTCATTTGTGAGTTTGCTTATGGTGAAGAAAAATAATCCAGGAAAATAAAATGTACAGTATTCTCTCAGTCATTTGAAACCTAATCATGTAGCTGGTGGAAGGCCCAGCCTCTTCCTTCACTTTCCCACTCTTCTTTCCTTTTTGACCGTTTCACTGCTTTTTTTGGTAAGAGCACCAGAGGGGGCGCTGAAGCTGGAGGGAAAACCCTTGGCTCTGTAGGTCGAGCCTACTACTCGTGTTCTGACCCTGCTTTTTCTCACTCCCCAGTCTCTCTAACCTATTCATTGATGTGCATCCAGGCTTTCTATTATTAAATTTTATTCATTTTTCTTCTACTTATTATTTTGTTTGCTTTCCTAGTGTTATTCCCTAATTTTTTAAAACCAAGAGTTAGCAAGGTGACTGTCCCAGCACTAGTAGGGACTCTTAACTCACCTCATAGTCTGGATGTTGTGGCGCATATATACAATGGAATATTACTCAGCCATAAAAAGAAATGAAATTGAGTTATTTGTGATGAGGTGGATGGACTTAGAGTCTGTCATACAGAGTGAAGTAAGTCAGAAAGAGAAAAACAAATACCATATGCTAACACATATATATGGAATCTAAATCTTAGTTGGGGCATGTGGGATCTTTGTTGAGGCCCATGGTCTTCTCTCTAGTTGTGGTGTGCGGGTTTTTCTCTTTTCTAATTGTGGTGCACAGGCTCCAGGGTGTGTGGGCTCTGCAGTTTGCAGCACGCAGGCTCTCTAGACGAGGCGCGTGAGCTCAGTAGTTGTGGCGCACGGGCTTAGTTGCCCTGCAGTATGTGGGATCTTAGTTCCCTGACCAGGGATCGAACCCGTGTCCCCCGCATTGTAAGGCGGATTCTTTACCACTGCACAACCAGAGAAGTCCCTATTCCCTAATGTTTTTTTGTGAAAAATAAGAATGATGTCCAACATTTACTCTGTGTCATGAACTGTGCTATAGACTTTGAATACATTTATTTTATCTAATTTTCACAAAACCTTAAGGTGAAAAAATAATTTATCCCCATTTTACCATGAAACAGGTGAAGCGACTTGCCTGAGGTCATAATTGATAGATGGTGAAGCTAGGATGCAAATCTGGGCTGAGTCTGAGCCACTATTCTTAAATCCTGCTTTAGCTACACTGTCTCTATAGCTTTCCAAGGTTTGAAAGAAACCTAATGAGTCTTTGCCACCTTAGGCTGTCATCACCAGGTGAGATGGGTCTGGATGTTAAAAACTCTTACCAGTCTGACTGTCAGGTATTTTTATTACACACAATCTTATTTCAATAGCTGGATTTCCACTTTTCTCTCTGGCTGTTCCTTCTCAGTCCATTTGCATGCTTTGCCTCTAGCCAGTCATTTAATGATGGATTCCTCAAATCTCATTCCCAGCCCTCTCCTCTTTTCACTCTTTACTCTGCCCTTAGGCCAACTGATCTATGCCCACGTCTCACAAATTTACATCTTTAAATCCTCTCTTCTGAGCTCCAAACCCATACATCCAGCTGGCTACCTGCCCTTGTCCTGGATGCGGCAAATGCTCCTCATACCAAATATATTCTGAATCAAAATAAAGGAACTCCTTGCTGTGCTCGCTTGCTTGGATTTGGAAAGCCTGGTTCTTTCCACCATTCTCTGTGTTACAGCCACTATATCATCTGATTATGCAATCTGGAAACCTGGGAGTAATCTTCATTATCTCCTCATCTAATCTGTGACAAGCACAATTAATCTCTCTTGGGCAGTTGAAAAAATGTCCTAATTGATCTACCCACACCCATTCTGGCTTTCTTACAATTTTTTTTTTTTAATTACACCAACAGAAATCTTTTTAAAAAGTATATCTGATCATATTAGTATGATTGTTCCCCTACCTATCTCTTCAGTCTCATACTAAAATTATCTATCTATATCAGTCAGGGTTCCAGCAAAAATTATATGGTATAATCCAGTTGGATAATTTGTTAAGAGTTCAATAAAGATATGGGCAGTGTTAATGTCCTATGGGGCTACTAGTAAGAGGTCCTATAGGTTACCACCCAGTGCCAGAAGGGGCAAGAGAGGGGAGAATTACCATAATGAGGAGGTGGTAACAGTATGGAAATATTACCTGGCAGGAGCTGTGGCCTTGGGTAGAGGGATGCAGATAATCCATGACTACCTGTCAGGGAGGGTGCTGGGGAAATAAATAACCTGACTTATTCTCTTTCTACCCTCCAGTCCCATCCCAGGGCTGCTCATTGGTTGCAGTCAAATGAAAGTCAAGTGTCCAAAAGAGACCATTGTGAATGCATCAGCCTGCAGGGGCCAGAGCAGGGCAGAGAAGGATAGACAATGGAGGAGGGGCAAATGGAAGATGGACAGGATGCTTACTAAATCAGGAAGGATTTTCAAATGTAGAAAGAGTATCAAAGCAAAATAAAGACTAACTCATACAACCAATAAAAACGATCATAAACTCAAAACTTGAACTCACTTGGAATAATAGTCTACTTGTGCTGTGTGTAGTTCTAGAAGAAGACTTTCCAGGTTTACACAGAGTTCCATTCACCGGAACTAGAGTTATACTTGCTCGTACTCTCAACCGCAAAACCCCATTTTATTAGACAATGGGCCCCTTCTCATACTTGAGTTAGTCAACTCAATTCAGAAATGCTCTCTCTCACTAAACCTGGTCTAACCACTTTGGAGACTGTCCATTTCTTCTTCTTTTTTTTTTTTTTTTTACTTTTTTTTTTAAACCACTCTACTAATTGCCTCTGAAAGATTTCCCTCTCTTTTTACCTTAGTGAAGGAAAAGTTTGTTAGGTTTTTTTTTTAACCTATTAGGCATGTGTTGTTATTCTCTATTTGAAACTATAGAAAATGTATTTATGTAAACAAAAAGCATCATATGAATGCATTAACGCTGAAACAAAGTGAGTTGTTTAAATGAAATTGACACACCTCTAAAAAAAATCCAGCAGGTGTTTCGTAAATATCTGCCAGCTATTTAAATTGTGAGATTCTTATGGGAGATGATTGTATGCTTGTGTTAACTACAATATTTTTAGAATGTTTAGGAAATATTTTGAGACTTTTACTTCCAGAAATTTCTCAGATTAGATATTCTGAAAAACTCTCCTGCTACAAACACCCAGAAATGCTGCATAAGGTAAAATAAACATCATTTTAAATGTATAGGTGAGCTCACTATAAAACAATGGAAATCCTCAAGTGTCAAAAAGGAAGAGAGAGACAAAATCCCCAAAGGTGGTGATGCCTACAGGCTGCCCTGGGGCATCTCAAGTCCTGAGGAATCTGGAGACTAGGCTGTGAATAGGTCCTCAGACTAGGCATGGGGCCCTCGTCAGGTGGGGAGTTGGAACTGACACCCCTGAAGAAATCCCAGACCCTCAAAAAGTCAGTATTTCTCTTTTTCTTTCTAGAAGAGGATGCTATATAAAGTTTTAAAATAATAAAAACTAATATTAGATATTTGGGGAGGGATATAAAATAATTAACAAATTCTGGTTATGGGAGGAGGAGAGGAAGGAGAGTGAAGGAGGTGAACACAATGGAAAAAGTGCACAAGGAGGCTTCTAGTATATTTGCAATGTTTTACTTCTTGAGGTATGTCCAAAAGTGTTTGTTATATTACTTTCTGTATTCGTGAAATATTTTAGGATGAAAAAACATAAAGAAAAACATGAGGCTACAAAGTAGCATGTATAGTATGTCTGTATATGTGTGTGCGCAAGTATGTGTGTAGAACTTCTAGAAGGATGTACACTTAAATGTAGACTAAGGTAAATTGCAGAAGAATTCACACAGTACAATAACACACACAATTTAAAATATGCAACACAATAAATAAACCATGGGATGTAACATAACAGCATAAGGAATATGATCAGTAATATTGTAATAAATTTGTATGGGGACAGATGGTTTGTACACTTATTGTGGTGATCATTTAATAATATATGCATAGTCAAATCACTATGTAGTACACCTGAAACTAACATAATATTGTACGTCAACTATATTTCAATTGATAATTTTAAAAAACATGCAACAGAATACTACTGGTGCTTAAAGATATATATCCATATAATTACCAAAAAAATATGAGATTGATAAATACCAAATTATGTCCAATGGTTACACTGCAGGGGAGAGTGGGGAAGTCATCTGGGGAGGGCCACACTAGGTGAACTGAACATTGTTGACAATATATTGTCACTTAAGCTGGTGGTAGTACATCGGTATTAGTTATGTTATTCTTCATTCCCCTTTTGTAATAACTTAAATACTATAAAATTTTAAAGTGAAATATATTGGTGCTGTAATCTTCTGAATAGCAGCTGTTCATTCCTCAGGCTCTGAAGAGATGCTGGTGGTCTGATAAACTTAGAGAGTGAATACCTCTCCCAGAACAGTCTTTTAAATTTTTTTCTAATGCAATGATGTATCTTATCAATAATATTTATTGAGTGTCTACTATGTCCCAGGCCCTGTTCTAGGCACTGGAGATACAGTGGTGATTAAAACAGACAGAAACTATTTTCTCGTGCATATCAGGTTCAGACAACATCAGAAAAATTGCTGAGCATTTTCTCTTATTTGCTGTTAGTGGACTTGGCAGATGGGTTGGTAGAAGGTGCTGGAAGGTTCTTTGGGATTCGATTCTGAGAATGCTGTACATCCTCAAACAAACCTAGAAATTGTGATTGGATCCTGTATCAGCATAAAGTGCACCTATAATTACTACATTACACACTCTCTGGGTAGACTCATTAGACAGGCCTGGAAGAAAATTGGATTGGAATTAAATTGGATACTATGATGGTATTTTTTATTTACAGGTTGTCCTGAGTAGATATTCTTGATATTTTTGTGGTTTAGATTGGCTCTCTTAGAAAATAGCCAGGAATCTGCTTCTGAATTTGTGAAGCCACCATTCATCACCCCCGTTCTTAAGCATTGATTATAGTTTCTTTGCATATCAGTCATATCACTAAGTGATTACAACCATCTTTTTTAAAGGAGTAGAGAGTCATGCTTTCTTGGAAGGATAAAAGTCAATCTACCTGCTTGTCCTCTCACCTATTGTTACTTCACAAACCACCCAAAACTTAATTCCTTAAAACAAGAACCATTTCATTAAGCTCAAAAATCTTCAGGTTAGGAATTTTAGCAGGGCGCAGCTAGGCAATTATTCTACCCCATGGGACATTGATTGGGATCACTCAATTGTATTCATTTGGTGGCTATTTAAATTTGGAGGGTCCAAGAAGGGTTCATTTACATGTCTGGTGCCTTATTTGTGCTGACTGATGTCTGGGCTCAGGTGGGCACCTTTCCCTCTCCTGTAATTTGAGAGCTTCTCCACGTGGTCTTTCCACAGGGTAGCTGAACTTCGTACATGGTGGCTCAGGGCTCTAAGACAGTGTGTTCCCCACGGCGGGAAGTGAAACCTACCAGTTTCTTAAACCCTGGGCCCAGATACTGGCAATGTTACTGTTACCAACCCTCCAGGGTCGGTTCCCAACAAGGGTCCTCCTGCCCAGTGTCCTTCCTGCCAAGAGAACGAGACCCAGTTCCATCCTCAACAAAGGGAAGCTTTATTCTTTGATCAAATAACAGAGAGGGCTTCCCTGGTGGCGCAGTGGTTGAGAGTCCGCCTGCCGATGCAGGGGACACGGGTTCGTGCCCCGGTCCGGTAAGATCCCGCATGCCGCGGAGCGGCTGGGCCCGTGAGCCATGGCCGCTGAGCCTGCGCGTCCGGAGCCTGTGCTCCGCAAGGGGAGAGGCCACATCAGTGAGAGACCCGCGTACCGCAAAAAAAAAACAACAACAACAACAGAGAGGTGCAAGCTCTGCGCTAAAGTACATGCTCGCCCCTAAAAGGCCCCAGGTGCGGCTGCTTTATAGGGTTATTGCCCTTGGGGAAGGGAGACGGCGGAATTCTCACAGGTCGGGCGCAGGTGTGCTGCTTCCCGCGCTCTAGACCAAAGCACCGGCACAGTATCCCCGCGATCGGCCAGCCGCCGCCATCTTGAATTGCTGTGTCGTGCACAGCGCTTGCGCACACGCCGCAGGGGGGCTGAGGTTTCGGGAGCAGCCGGTTGGCGTGAGGAGATCTCGTCTGAAGCGACAGGTGCAAGGCCTTCACACGCAGCACCCTGTGAGCAAGTGAAACCGGACCAAGCACAAAGGAAAGAAAGGTTAGACTTTATTTTATTACCCAGATTCTGCTTTTATTTCCCAAGAATTGTTAATGGTAACAAATCCCTCCTCTGCCTTTTGTCCTGCCCCTCATTACTGAGAGGTGCTGAGGGGTGAGGTAGTCTTCTGAAACTATTTCCTGCTGGGTCTGTGTGTCGTTATAACCACCATTTGTCTAACCTTTCGGAGACAAAGAATGCCAGACAATTTAAGATACATGGCCCAAATATTAGCAAGAGAATAATGGTCACAAGTCAAATTTTTCCTAAAAATGAAGATATAGTCAAAATTTTCCTAAAAATGAAGATATCTAGGTCTTTCCCCTGTAGGCACAAGTGTGCCCTGATGTTGAGGCTCACTGCCATGGCCTGAATCGCCCTGGTCACACTTTCGTTGTTTTTCCGGAAGAGAAGCTTCAGGTCAGAGTTTCACACAAATGGTCAAGGGGGGTCATGGCCCCAGGGTGTCTTTCCGGAGGTTGGGGCTCAGGGCCCTCTTCACTTGAGTGTGATGTCCCCATGGAATGATCCCCTGCACATTCAGGGCATTATGGGTGGTTAGGATCCCCAAGTGGTGTCCATTCCACTTAGGGGTGAGTGGGTCTTGCAGGCTGACAGTTTTCCAGGTTTTTAGGTGCACCCAGTCTCCTAGCGGAAGGGGTGGAGAGTCAGGTCAGTGGGTACACACAGCACCTGGTTACCATATTCAGTGAGACCTTTCATGGTTGCTCCTACCTGAGGCCATACTTGAGTTGTTCCACTTCAACGGGTTTAAGGGGTCTGTTTTCTCAGGCTTGGGGAATGGATCTACCATACAGGAGTTCAAATGCCGTTAACTTTAACTTATTCCTTGGGGTTAACCACATGCAGAGCTGGACAATGAAAAACAGCTTAATTCAATTTTCTTGGGCTTCCTGATATAGCTTGTCTCAGGCCTGTGTCAAGTTCTAATTGAATCTCTACTTGCCCAGACAATTGAGGTCTCCAGGATGAGTGCAAGATCCATTTTATGTCCAGGGTATTGATTATCCCCTTCATCACTTGAGACACAAATGCTAAATCATTCTCACTCTGTAGGGATCCTGGAAGCCCAGACTTGGAGATTATTTCTTTCAGTAATGCTTTGGCCACTTCAGCTGCCATTTCAGTTCTAGCAGGAAATGTTTCTGTCTATCCAGAAGATGTGTCTACTTGCACCAAGAGATACCTGAAATTTCCCGGTACTCTTGGCATGACAGTGAAATCATTCTGGCAGTCTTCCCCAGGATATGTTTGGTCTGAATGGGCCTTATCTGGGGACCTCTCGGGGTGGGGGTGTCTAATGTTGGGGTTGTTTATTGTGCAGATGGGGTGTGTCTCAACTATTCAACTGATTATACTTTTCATGCCAGGAATTACCATGACCTCAACTGACCAGTTATATAGGGCTTCCCTCCTGTAGTCATTTCCTTGATGAGCCTCCCTGATGGCTTGACAAGCTGTAGTCTGGGGAAAGAAGTATCGCCCATGATCATTAACTAGCCACACATGGCCTCCTAGACCTCTATTGAAGCCCCATTTTCGGGCTTTGTCTAATTCTTCTTTTGTGTAGATTGGGGAGTAATTGGATGGATCTGGCCTTTGAGGTATGAGAAGTAGTTGCCAAGTTAGTGGCTCTAGGGCCACCCTTTTGGCAGTCGTGTCCTCTTTGTTATTTCCCTTTATTACCTCTGCATTGCACTTTGGGTGACTCCTACAATGAATCACTGCCACCTTTATTGGAAGCTGCACTGCTTCTAGGAGTCTCAGTGTGTTTGAGCCATGTTTCACCTGCTTATTCTCCTCATTAAGCATAACTCTGTCCTTCCAAATAGCTCTGAGTGCATGTAGGATGGCATACACCTACCGGGAGTCTGTGTAAACATTTAAAATCTTCCCTGTCCTGAGCTCTAAGGCTTGGGTGAAGGCTATCAGCCTGGCCTTTTGGGCAGAAGTGCCTGGGGGTAGGCTTCTCACCTCTATGACTTGGGTCTGGGAGGCCACTGCATATCCCACCAGCCTTCTTCCCTCTCTCTTAAACTGCTCCTGTCTGTGAACAACTCCTCTTCAGCATTTGAAAGAGGTTTACTTCCTAGGCTGGGAGACTGGAATAATCGTGACTGTGGTTTCTATACAATCACGCTCTGGGGACTCCGTTTCCGTGGGTAGCAGGGTGGCAGAATTTAGCATGTGGCAGAATTTAGCATGTGACAGGTTTCTATGGTGGCCACTGGGTTGTCTAAAAGCATAACCTGACCTTGAATCCACCTTCTGGGGGACAGCCATTCTGTTCCCTTAGAACTTACTAAAGCCTGAACCTGGGGGAGTCTATGCAGTGACTGGCTGACCAAACGTTAACTTTTCAGCCTCCTTTAGCTAGGTGGTAGTAGCTGCTCCTGCCCGTAGGAAAGTAGGCCATCCATTAGTGGTTTGATCTAATTTTTCAGAAAAATAAGCCATCATCTGAGTAAGGAGTCCCAGTTTTTGAGCTAATGCCCTGAGGGTGATTCCCGTTCTCTCCTGAGTGTAAATATCAAAGGATGTAGCTAAATCTGAGAGGGTCAGGGCAAGGGCCTGAAATAATTGCTTTTTCAATTCTTGAAAGATCCCTTTGCATTCTGAGTTCCATTCAAAAGTATTATCATCCTTTCCTTTCAACTTTTCACATAGAGGCCTTGCTATTAGACCCTAGTTAGGGATCCAGATGCAGCCAAACCAGGCCATCCCCCAGGAAACCCCTAAACTGTCTTCTAGTTTTAGGACGGGCAAGGCTGCAAGTGACTTCTTTCCTTTCCTTTCCTGGGATGGGTTTCTCTGATCTTCTGTGAAAATGAATGCTACATAGGTCACCCTAGTTTGTGATATTTGAGCCTTTTTCTTGGATACCGTACGTCCTTTATCGGCTAGGTGGTTCAGGGTGGTTACAGTATTTTTGTCAGAGGCCTCCTTAGTAGGACTGGCCATCAGAATGTCATCTACATACTGGAGGAAGGTTCCTTCTCCAGACGTAGATCTTTTAGGTCTTTAGCTAAAGTTTCCCCAAAGATGGTGGGGGGATTTTTGAACCCTTGGGGAAGGACTGTCCTGCAGTGTTGTTGTTTTTGTTGCATGTTTGGGTCCTCCCATTCAAGACTAAAAATTTCCTGTGACTCTGAGGCTAATGGAATACAGAAGAAGGCATTTCTTACATCTAATACAGAATGCCAGGTACTAGTGTACAGTAGAGTGGCCAGTAGGGTGCAGGGATTGGGGACCACTGGATGTATATCCTCGATGGCTTCCTTGACTGCCCTGAGGTCCAGCACCATTTGGTATTCCCCATTGGGTTTCTTTACAGGGAGAATGGGAATATTACATCCTGATTGGCATGATCTAATAGGCCCTGGTCAATTAGGCCCTGTATAACAGGAGCAATGCCCCAAAAGACCTCCTGACAGAGAGGATACTGTTTTCTATTGGGCCATGTATGTCTGGGTTTTAAATGGACTATTATGGGACCAGCTCCTACAGCTCATCCTACCTGTCCCTGGGCCCAGAGCTCAGGATTTACTCCATAGAAGTTGACTTACTCTGGCTGGGGAGATTTGTCCTCAGCCATTAACATTATCATCTTGTGCCCTTTGTCTAAGGGGATGGCAATCTCCAGTTTGTCTTCCATCAGGTGGATAGTAGCCCTCAATTTATGTAAGCTATCCCTTCCTAGAAGGGTTATAGGGCATTTGGGAACATATCAGAAGGAATGGGTAAGAGTTTGTTCATCCAATTTGCATTCTAGTGGCTCTATGAAAGCCTATTCTTGGGCCTTCCCTGATAGCCCCATAATGACTGAGTTTGCCTGATCTTGTGTTCAGAACCAAGTAAGTGGTACTGGTGTTGACTAAGTATTCAACAGACTTTCTCCCTATTCCAGTGTCACCCAGGGCTCCTCAGAGGTCATTTGAAGTGCCAGCTTAGGACCCCCTGGGCCCGTCACCCTTCATTGATTTGGACCATCTGCCTTCAAGGGGAGTGGTCGGGAACTGCCAATTCTGTCCCCCTTTGGGGGTGAGGAGGGCATTCTCTCTTCCTGTGTCCCTCTTGTCTACATATGGTGTGCTGATCGGGTCCTAGTTTCCTTGGCCTGCTATCCCTCAGTGGGGGACGGGGGTCACTCATTGGAGTAGAGGCTCCGTGGGCAGTTAGTCAAGGTTCCTGTGCCTACCAGTTGACATTGGAGGGCAACAGCCAGAAGATGGGTTTACATCCAGGCCTTTTTATCCTCTGACTTTTCCTCATCTGTATCTCCGTTTTTAAACACCTAGTAGGCAACCGCAGCCAGAGATAGGGTTATCTGGTTCTATTTCCAGTTTCTGAAGTTTATGTCTAATATTGGGGCACTTTGAGACATGAAATATGACCTCAGGATTGTGTTCCCTTCTGATGATTACACAGGGTCATTGTTAGTATAGATTTGGAGACATTCCCTCAGGTGCTCTAGGAATGCCAAAGGGTTTTCTGTTGGCTCCGGATGGATTTCCTTTAATTCCAATTGACAGGTTTCTTTCCTGCTGCCTGGATTCCCTTTAGGATCATATTTTTATAATGGATCAGCCTCTGTCTTCCACCCCATTCTCCATTGTCTCAGTGGTCCCAGCTGGGTTCATTATCTGGCACCATTTGATTCCCCCATATGAAAATATTATGACCTGCATTGTTTCTGTTTTGTTGTCTGCTTCCTCTTGGGCTTTCGAAAAGATTGTGGCCTTTTCTTCGTCTGTTAGGAGTACATTGAGGTGGCTCTCGATATCAGCCCAGGTGGGGTCATGGGTCTGAAAGTTTCCCCTAATCAGGTTCAGAAGCCTCTCTGGATCTTCCCTCAACACTTACTTTGACTTTCCCAGTTATACAGATCAGAAGTGGTAAATGGGATGTGTATCTTGATGAGCCTTCCTTCTCCATGGGCGACTTGTCTCAAAGGGCGTTCTTTTCCTGGCAGGTTGTTGGGCCCTTGCTGGTAATGATTCCTGCTTCATGTACTTGCTGGACTGGGTTCTGAGGGAGGGTTCTGGTATGGAGGGGGCCCCTAGGGCATCTTGAATTGCAGTGTCATGCACAGTGCTTTTGCACATGGCCTGCTGAGTTACAGTGCTAAACTTAGCCATTTGGCACCAGGAACTCTGGTCTGAAGTGCCGGGTGCAAAGCCTCTGCATGTGGTACCCTATGTGCAAGTGAAACTAGACTAAGCACAAAGGAAAATAAATTAGACTTTATTACCCAAATCCGATTTTTATTTCCTGGGAATTGTTGATGGGCTTTGCCAGTAACACTACTTCCAATGTACTCCATCAGCCAAAGCAGTCACAGAACACACCCAGATCCATGGGGAGTAGACATATTCTCCCAGACATATACCGAGGATTAGGGTCAATGAATTTGTGACAATCTTCAATCTGTTGCACCATCCTTTTCCATTGTTAGCTAGTAAACCTGGATCATAGGTACTCATTGTCAGGACCCCATACATAGGCTCAGTCCACTGTCTTAAGCCAAACTCAGTCAAAGCAGAATAGGTCAGAAGGTGACTAAAATACCAAATTGTCTCTTGGACAATTTTTTTTTGTTTTGGTTTTTAAAATTGTTTTATTTGGGAAAAGTGCATCTTACCAAAAGGCAGCTGCAAAATACAGAGACCTCTGCAACAATTACTTGTTTTTGCTTAACGTGAAAGAATGAGTGGTATCCAAGGAATCAAAGCAGTAGATGGACAAATCAGGGGCATCTCCAAGTTATTTTCAGGAAATAACTGAAATATCAAATTGTCTGAGAGGAAAGCCAGATAATATAACACTGGGCAGCAGGTTAACCTAATAACTAGAACAATAACTCCAGCACCTTGGAGCCAGGGGCTAAAACCAGAATGTCATTCCTTCATTCATTTACTTCATTCCATTTAATACATGTTTATTGAATGCCTACTAGGTGCCAGTTAAAATTAGGCACAAGGGTGAGATACTTGTTCTTATGGAGCCTATAGTCTGTTGGAGGTTAACAACAAGTGGATAAATGATTAAGTAATCTACAAAATGTGACAGATTTGTCAGGGAGTGAAAATCTATTGGTGATCAGGAAGGACTGTTTATGGAGTGGACGTTTACATCAGATTACCTGAGCGTTACAAAGGAGTCAAGATCAGAAGGAAGCACGTTCTAGACAGAGAGAGAAGTGCCAAGTAGAAGGAGCAGAATAAAGGTCAGTGTGTTTGGAGCAACATGAATGATGGGAGAGTTGTAGGAAATGAAAATGGAGAGAGGCAGAAGTCAGATAATCAGGGGCTTTGAAAGCCATGGTAAGGAGTTTAGATTTTATTTGGAGTGTGAAAGGAAGCCAATAAAGGGATTTGATTCAGGAGAGTGACATATCTTGATCGATGTTATAAAAAGACCTCTCTGGCTACCATGTGAGGAATGGACTATGATAGCACAGGAATGAGAGAAAGGAGACCATGGATTGGGAGTGGCAGGTGTGTGTGTGTGTCCAAGGGAAAGCTGAAGTCTAGGTATTTGTCGTGGAGATGGAAACAATGGATGGATTCAAGAGATATTTAGGAGGTAACATCAATGGGGCTTCATAAAGGATTGAAAGGGGTACAGAGGGAGAGGAAGGCCTCAAAGGGGAGTCCTAGGTTTCTGATAACTGAGATCTGCTGTCATCTCAACCTGCCTTGTCATCCAAACCAGGACAGAATATTTATTTAGATCATTATTTTCACTCATCTCAGCTTGCTTTTGAGAATGAGGCTTCTCTATCACCATGTGGCTTTTATAAATGCTACGAGCAGTGAGCACAGAAAAGTTCAAAGACACTAAATATATTTTCAAAGTGCCTTTCAATTCACGAAGGGAAAGAAAGGGGGAAGTGCCTTCCTAACCCTTTCACTGTCAGCGTATTTAGCTGAGCCAAGTAACACAAGCTTTCCCCTATGTGAGTGTCACAGTGCATCTTTGAAAAGCAGCTAACCTGATTATGAAAATGAAATTGAGAGACTCAAGCTCTGTGGGACACTGACTTGTTCTCCCAGCTTGCACAGAAATAGCTCTGGGATACCTTACTTCCCTGCCACATGGTGCTGCGCCCCTTGATTTATTTTCTCAAATGAAGGGATGTTGAGTGATCACAGATCTAGCTTTGTGCTGTCATGACCGACCTTAATCAATTATAGCCTCAGATTCTGGGCCAAACAAGAAGCCAGAAGAAAATCTGAGTGAGAATTATTTTCTGGGCAAACCTTTACAACTCTTCAGATTGTAGTTTATCATTCCAGTGTGAGTGGAAGGTGAGTTGGACACCAGAATAAAAATGTAGTTTATTGATGTGAGGAGTGACAGACAGGCACACTCTGAAGACGTAGCAATAGAAGGAAATAAACATGCTCCGTTAGCCAGATGTTGTGATCTCTGTCAAGGAAATGCCCTGGGTTCAAATTTTCAGGCCGGCTTGGCTTCACTGCTTAGCTGGTTGCTGATTTTCCTTGTGTAAATATTTCCAGGCTCATGTGAGAAACTTGTACAAGTAAATTTAAAGGTGAGGGCTTCCCTGATGGCTCAGTGGTTAAGGATTTGCCTGCCGATGCAGGGGACACGGGTTTGAGCCCTGGTCCGGGAAGATCCCACATGCCGCAGAGCAACTAAGCCCATGAGCCACAACTACTGAAGCCTGCGTGCCTAGAGCCTGTGCTCCGCAGCAAGAGAAGCCACCGCAATGAGAAGCCCGTGCACCGGAGCGAAGAGTAGCCCTCGATCCCCGCAACTAGAGAAAGCCTGCATGTAACAAGGAAGACCCAACACAGCCAATAAATAAATAAATAAACAAACAAATTAATTTTAAAAATCTATTTAAAAAGAGAAAAAGAAAAAAAATTTTTTAAATAATAAAAAAAATAAATTGTTCTTCCTCGGTCCAAAAAAAAAAAATTTAAAGTGAGAAACAAAACACATTGGTATTCAAAAGTCACAACCCTTACCTCCAACAAATAAATTCTGCTTCAGCAGAACTGCTTCCCTGCCTCTTCACATTCAGCAACGTGCTATGCTCAACGTGGAGCAAGAGGTTTTAGAATTATTTCTAAATCAGTCTAAATGTGCACAAATAAATAGAAATATACAGTCAGTACCTTCTGCTCTATATGCACCAGGCTAAGGGTTGTACTTAAATGTGTAGACTAGGTATCTTCCGCTCAGGGCTACCACATGGGATGACTCCAGTGGACACCATTCACATTCCCTTTGAATTCTGTCCGCTGGGCAATGCCAAAGGGTGCCGTACACATGCCCCTTGGAGTTGTGGAATGAAGCAATCTCTTTGCTCATCCATCCATGAACCAACCTCATTAAATGTCTCTTTCCCAGCTGTGGCATGGTCTGTGGCACCTAGGATGGCTCCCAGGCAGTCTTGGGCTTACCAGGCTGCAGACTTTCCCCTTCACCCTGGTGGTGTACACTGCTTATAACTGGGCTTTTGCTTTGGTTTCTTATTTTGTCCTACTGGTACTAGAATCCTGCCCTAAACCCCACCCAGCACTTTTCATTCCCTTCTCTAGGGGACTGGAATCTGTTCTCTGTACCCATCGTTTGGCTATGGTCTTGTCCCACCAAGCTAAGTTTGCTTCAGTTTACTCTAGAAATTCTTTCTAGCAAAACTCATCTGCCAGATCCAACCCAGATCAAGCTCAGGTGTGTTTGACCCCCTAAAACATTGTGACTCATCCTGCTGTGAAATCAAGACCAGGCTTCATCCTGTCATTTTGGAATTATTCCCTTCTTACAAGATCACTTTTGAGAGTCCTGTGGGCAACACAAGAGATGACATTATCCCATTATAGATCCATATTTTTGGACACTTCAGTGTGGGCCGAGTTATAAATTACTTCAAGAGTCTCTGACAGCAAAGTTTTAAATTTAGTTCATGAAACATGTCAATAAATACCACATTCTTTCTATTTTTTATATGAAAAGCTCAAAATATTTGGAATATCAATTCCCAAGCATCAGATCCTCTTATATTGAGTCAGCTAGTGACATAAACTTTCTTGTCCTGCACTGTAATTCTCTCCTTCCCATCCAAGCTCCCCTATCTTTTCACCCCATGGAAACCTTAGGAATTTGGACAAAAGGAGGAAGTTAGATATAAGAGATGTAAGCCACAGGGTATCTTCAATGGTTGTTTTCCTTGTGGTGAATAAGATGTGATCTGTCCTTATCTTCCAAAAGGGACTCATAAAGCTTTGGATGTAATGAGTTCTATTCTGGGAAATAAACCAAAAATTGAAGTTTGGGTTTTTTTTAGTGCTACACTCCAGTCATCCAAAGAAAATAATGAGTTAAATATTTATAAATACTGTAATATGACTTAGTTACACTATTGTAATCTGGACACAGATTTAAGACACATGAAATCCCAGTGCTCCCTGGTGGTCCCCCCAGGGGTGACATCACTTATTATGAGGTTGAGAGGGCGTATCTCAAAGAACGTAGTGGAAAAATCCCAATGCACATGTAATTGGTTATGAATTCCAGAAAGTTCACTGTGTTTATACTGGGAAGACTGACTGCATCTTTTAGGAATCAAGAGTCTTTTGCTGTTACCACAAAACTGTCTGTTGAAGATCCTATTCCTCCCACTTATGAACCCAGATTTTGTTGGTTAGGAACCCAGATGTAAGCACAGGGACCTTCGGGCACTGCCTTTTTTTTTTGGCGGTACGCGGGCCTCTCACTGTTGGGGCCTCTCACTGTTGTGGCCTCTCCTGTCGCGGAGCACAGGCTCCAGACGCGCAGGCTCAGCGGCCATGGCTCACGGGCCCAGCCGCTCTGCGGCATGTGGGATCCTCCCGGACCGGGGCACGAATCCCCGCATCAGCAGGCGGACTCTCAACCACTGCGCCACCAGGGAAGCCCACGGGCACTGCCTTTTTGAGAAGAATGGGAGGTGGGGTATTTAGGGACAAGGGGCAAAACACCAATCCTTGTCTCTTACAACCTCTCCCCACTTTCAGAATGAGGGGATTTGGATAAATGACCAAAGACTGTTTCCCTGGTTCTGTGCAGTAGCCATATATGTACTGGTATAGTGAAAAGAGCCCTGCTTTGGCATTGGACTCACTGGCCACCACTGGTTAAAAGTGCCTTAATCTCCCTGAATCTGTTTCCTCATATGCAAAAGTGGGGATAAAAATACCTACCTTGCAGGAATCATTGTGAGAACTGAAGATGATAAATAACTATTATTTTCATGTTTCCCACAGAGTAGACATTTATAGCCAATAATAGCTATTATAAGTATTTGTAATCATTATTATTTTCTTATCATCTCTTTCTTCTATTGCTTCCTCCTAACAATTCCTTATAGTGACAGCTAAGTCCTGAGAAACATTCTCTTTCTTCCTTTCTCTAGGAGTGACCTAGGTACTGAGGCAGAAATATTGTCCACTGTTTCCCCCACAAATTGCTGAGAATTCCTCAGCCTAATGCATGCCCTATAAGTCTCCTTACTCAGAACCTGAATGCACAGGAGCTGTCTTGCTTTAGTTACCTTTGTGGGGTCTCCTCTCCCATGCTGAGGGCCTCCCGGAGACATTCTGCACCTCCACTTTACCACTTAAAATCTGGCCATTGAATGGAGCACAGCATCATGGGAGGCTAAGTCAATGTTTGCCTAAATAGAGGAATTAGCTTAATCATCAAACTTCACTTAGATATCAAAAATGGTCAGACACTTATATCTAATGTTTAATGCCTTTTGCACCATAATCATAGACTTACCCATGATTATAGATTTAAAATTTATATACTACTCAAGTGTGCAGAAATGTAACTTTTTTATATTTTTATGATTGAATTCAAATGACTCAGGACCCCACCCTATCCCCGCTTACCATTTCTTCAGATGGTGGGAAAAATAATCTTGACCTTAACAGATTAAAGATAATTTAGTCACATTCAGTTTAAAAATTAGTCTCTCAGCTAATTAGGTTCAGTTCAGGATTTAGAGTCATACGGTTCAGAGTTCATAGCCTATCTTTCCATCCCCCAATGGTACCGGGGTGCAGGGGGAGCTTATGTACCATTACTTATGTTGGGGCAGTGTATGTGGTCTATAGTCTGGCCTCAGCTCTTCACCAACCTCCATTGGCTATTTAGAGATCAGCCTCTGTAGCACTTCATCTGCTGCTGATGTACCTGGTCACATTTGGTTGGGGGGCTTGGATGGAAATACGATGCTGATGCATTGTTGTTTCTGCCAGAGCCTCTGGTGAGCAGGTCCACATCTTCTGCATCTTCTTCACCCCAACTGAGGCCTCTTTTAGTCCCCAGCTCCTCTCTTTGCCTAAACACACCGCTCTACCCTTCCTGCCCATCCATCCTGTGACAATGCCAGCAAACTGAGAGTGAGTCTTCTCGCACAGTTCCAGACAGGAAGTAGAGCAGAAATCTCTTCCACTTTCAGCCTTCTCCCAAACCCCCTGGGATTTTCATAGTCTTCCTTAGGCTGAGGATCAGGGGATGGGGATATTACTGGTTATGATTCTGATAGCTCTTCCTTCTGTCCTCCTTGCTAAAAGAAACCCAATTTTTTCAGGGTATCAAAGTTATTAGTACAAATATTTACCCTTTCAGACTTCTTTTCGCTAGGCATGGGCAATAAGATAATAACTGAAAATTACTGGGTAAACTTCTCAAAAGTTACTGTTTCCAGGACTTAGAAAAAAAAAGCTGGCATGTGCCTTTAGCCTTTGCCTTTCTTCTTTCTTGTTGATTAAAATACATTGTGATGCCAGGATGTAGAGTGGGCATCTTGTAACCAGCAAGACACATACTAAGGCAGCAGTTATAAGCTAGGAGACACTGATGATTGAGTACAGATTTGAACTACTTATCTTCAGACTTCTTGTTAGAGGGGAAAAAAGAAAATCCTGTTTACTTACACCTCTGTGATCAGATTACTTGTACATGAAGCTAAAAGCAATAAAAATTGATTGACTTGTGCACCATATTTATCTTAGTCTTGCTGCCTGTAAATATACCTCCACCTGAACCCCCCAGATTAGCAAGTGTTCTTATTGCCATCCTACATGTCAGGAAACCACTGTTACATCATGGCGGGGAAATAAAACTTCCCTGGATTCCTTAGTGCTGTCGTAAAAAGCCGAGCTTCCTGAGACACAGAAATATAAATGATATAAAGATAGAGAATATTGGCTTCCATTTCCCCTGGACACATTTTCATGTATCATAAGGATTAGATCTGTAGCCATTTGTTCCCTAATGATGTAGCTAATTGCTCTGATCTGGAAGGATAATACAACTTTTCTTATCCCTCCCAAAGCCAAATATCCGGAGACAGGCACCCAGGTTAGCTCCTAGGAATATATCTGTAAAAATATATGAAGCCAGAGACCTCTCTAGGTGGAATGCTCTAGGCTCTTTGACTCCTGGAGAGACTTTATTTACAATCCAGATGGTTAGGGTAAGATCCCACCATCCTTTTCATCCTCATCTCAAAGCAACAAAAGGTTTTTTCCCCTTTCTTCTCTTGTTTTGGGAGGAGAGCAGAGGCAGCTTCTCTCCTGTACATAAACAGAAAATCCATTATTCTTCACCCAACCCCACCCCTGCCGACACGAGTTAAAAGATTCCATGGCTCTCATCGAGAAGCCTGTGGGACTAGGTTTGGGGGACTCATGCTGCAACGTTATTCTGGTTGTTGATCTGGTTGTGTCAATAAAGAATTCTCTGGCCCACATGCCTCCTGTCTCTGCAGTATTCACATATAAAAAGTAACTGTGCAAGTGGCATAACATGTCACAGTTCTTGAGAAAACAATCATATCTTTATCCTTGCTATTCTGTGGCCCATTTTATAACCTCTATGTTTGATTCTCCATAAGTTCAGGCTCATTTAAAACTGCAAGTCCTTACTGGCTCTAAACAACCTGACTTTCACACTCTTGTGTGAAATGGACTTCATGAACTTAATGAAGAAGTCCAAATGGGAACATATAAACGTTTGTCTTTCCTGTGTTCTTCCCTCACTCTGAAGAGCGCCTTTGGAGCAGTAATCTTATAGGAATAAAATATGGGTAGTATAATACTTCAAAATATTAACCTGTTGTACTTTTTTGTATTAGCTAGCATGACATTGTCATGTTACAGATGCTATAACCTTTCATGATATTGTAAATTTAACTCTTTGTCAGGTTCCTCCAGGACCACAGTAGCACTACCTCTGCTGACCTTACTGTTCATTTTGCACTGGGCCATTTCCCTCTGTCTCTTTTCTCAATGTCTTTCCTGCATGGACATGGTAGTTTACATCTTGGAGAGGTGTAATGTGTGTCCATCAACCTCTTTTTCTCTTTCAAATTTGGTGGATTAAGTGGCCAAAAGTTCTTTGATCCTTTTCCATTGAGGGGGGATGTTTATTTTCCTTCCCTCTAAGTCTATGCACCACCTGTGATAGTGACCAGTATAATACAGCAGAAATGATGCTGCACTAGTTTCTGGGCTGCTTCCACTTCTACTTCACAGGAAACACTCTCAGTCCTAAGCCACCATGTAAACAGTTCAGTTACCCTGAAGAAAAGATCATACGGAGAGGACAAGGGGCCCAGCCAAGCCTAAGCTTCCAACCCTCCTTGTCAAGGCATTGAGCACATGAAATAGATCATCTTGAACCTTGCAGATCAGCCCGTCCTCCAGCTGAATACCTTAATGACTCTAGCGGATGCCTCATGGAGCAGAAAAATTGTGCAACTGAACCCTACCTTAATTCCTGACCCCAAAATTATGAGATATAATTAAGTTGGCTATTGCTTTTAGCTGCTAACTTGAGGGGAGTTTATTACACAGCAATTGATAACCAGAACACCCTGGTTCATTGCTGTCCTTCCTCTTTGTTGCCTCTGTTTGTCACTAGCATTTATTTTTTTCCTTCTTCTCTCTAAGACAGCCTCATAGCATCCCCAACATTGATTTTACCCAAATGCTATTTATTATGATAACAGTGGTTTAAGGAATCATATAGTTAATTGCCAGACAAATTGCTTAATAGCCTAGAATATGAATTGTAATCATTATGTTTAGATATCTTCAGGATCTAGGTCTGTCCTCTACATGGTGAGACAAAGTATTCACTCAGAAATAGATTTTTTTAAAGTTCTAATCAGTATTATCATTATGCTGATGGAAGTATTGGTATTAATAAACCCTAAGCAGCCTCAAGGTTTGAATTTCTTTTCCATTTAGATCTATCAGAATTCATAAAACAAAACTTGGATTAATGCAAAGAAATATATCCAACATGCAGTGATGTAATTAGTGTCCAAAAACGTAGGGGAAAAAGAAACATTTAGCAAATGTTCAAAGCAGAATCAAGATTGAAATTACAATATGTTTCTCAGAGGGATTTAGAGAGATGTGAAAGGAAGAGGTGAAGTGGTTGCAATATGTTTGCGTAGTCATGCCATTTTGATTTTTCTTGTAAAATTTTAGAACCTTTCTTCCTTCAAAGTTCTTTTTTCCACTGGAGCCTATCCACGTTGCATGGTAGGCAAAACAGGTCCAAGTCCCCTCCAGCAGTGGGTATCGAACTTATCAGACCCAAGTTCCCCTTACTCTTCTGAAATGAAATTCATAGGTAATGTGATCGATCTCTGCAAATATTTTGAACAAAATATATTATGCCTTAATTTTAATGTAAAAGAGAAATAAAAGGAATTTATAATACAATATTTTCATAGGTAAGAATTTGGGCTCAATATTATAAGAATAATGAAGAATCTGGTGATGCACACACACACATATAGAATCATTATGATGGTAACAGCTACAAATAATTTAAGTGTGGTATATTGGTGACTCAAATACCACCAGTACTGTTGCCACAAGTGATATGATTTTCTCGAGTGATGAACAACTGTTGGTAACATACTGAACAAAACAAAGTAAAATCATCCTTTAATTTACATAGTTGTTGCATTCTGATTTTTAAGACTCTGTTATATGTTAAATTCATTATACATTAAAACTATCCCTACTTACTTTGTTTTCATGAGTGTCCAGTGGGCTATTCAGAAGTCATGTGGCTACAGGACAATTTTTTACTGTGTAAGATTGGTCAACACGTCACAATATCTAGCATCCCTGTTCCCTCCATCACTGTGGTGACAAAATTCCTTCCACAAATTATAGAAAATCTCCCTAGAGTAGGGTTATCAGATTAAATCCAGGATGCTTTGTTATATTTGAACTTCAGAGAAACAAAATATTTTTCAATATAAATATATCCTATACAATATTTGGGATGTAGTTTCACTAAAAAAATTATTTCTTTGAAATTCATATTTTACTAGGCATCCTATATTTTTATTTGCTAAATATGACCACCATACCCTCAAGGGAGGTACTGATCTCTTGCGAACCACTGCTCAGCAGGCTACTCTCAAGACCTCAAACCAAACCTCCAACGTCTGGAATCATGACCCCAGGGCACATGGCGGCATCTCACAAGGAGAAGAGATAGGCAGCAGGGTGCAAGGGCACAGCCACTTTCCCTTTGTGTCATCCACTCAACATGTAGAAGTTCTCTCATATCAGCACCTGGTTTTGGGGTCACTCCAAACTTGCCTATGGCATTGTATTTACTTGTCATTCTGTTCTCTGTGCTAATTTTAATTTAAAGGAAGTTACAAAGGAATACAAGGCCAAATTTTTCTAAGAAACCATTTAAAACATTTCCTTTATTAGGAGAAAGGGACAGTTAACCTTTCACTGATTTTCACGTTGGCATATTTTCTCTCTGGAGATAATGAAGATAAAGAGAGAAATAACATAGTACTTTATTGCATCTTTTGCTGCACATATTTCTTCTGAATACCAGAGACAGATATAGGAGATATGAAGAGAGAGGGGACAGATGGAAGAGAGAAATAAACATATATGTACATGTCTGTCTCTCCGACATGACTGAGAGATTTCTTGAGGGGAGGTGTCATTATTCATTCTCATGAGTCTCCCCAAAAGTGCCTAGCATAGTACCTTGTAATGGTGGAAACTCAGTTTCTCTCTAATGTGATAGAAAGAAACAAAGGCACCAGAGTAAAGTAGATTTCATATTAAATAACATCATGACAAATGTGAGTCAAAAATAAGTAAACTATTTTTACAAGATCTAAAAATATTTTGGAGCAAATTTCCTCAACTTTATAGATGAAGAAAAGTCAAAGAGGTCTTCTGTGAATAAAATGTTAGAGCTGGAAGTTAGACCTCTTGAAAATAGCTCCAGATTTCATTTCATTTTCCAAAAAGTGTGCTTAAGAAGAATGGTCTCGGGAGGTACCCTAGGAAAAACAAAAGTTTCTTTAATAAAAGAAGATAGAAAGAGGGAGTTCCCTGGTGACCCAGTGCTTCAATCACTGGTTGGGGAAGTAAGTTCCCTCAAGCTGCGTGGCACAGCCAAAAAAGAAAAAAAAGAAGACGATAGGAAGCATTTCATACTATCCTTCTCTACTGCAGTTCACAATGTACATTATCCTTTTAAATTTTTGAAAAGTCCTACAGTAAGTAAATTTATTTCACTCTGATTAACTCAATTTCCCAAACATTTAATCATGGATCTCTGCCAATATCATGCCTAGGAGCTTTAAGAAATAATGTTCTATTTTGCCCCAGAAGAATTAGAAATACGTAAAACTGACATTGGACTTGGCAAGCAGTGGTCAGAGACTCACTGGGAACTGAACTCTACCCTAGAGGTTCCCGAGTACTGTCCTGTGAGTATAGCTGCATCAAAATCACAAAAGGAGCTTATGAACACACAGACTTTTTGATTCTGTACCCCAAAATATGATTCTCTAGATCTGTATGGGGCTCAAGAATGTGTATTTGTAAAGTTCTATAAGACTGTTAACTACTGCCCTTCTAGAACTTAGTCTGGAAAAGGGTGTAAGTTACCTGATGTTCTGTCAACACGCATTAAGGGAAGGTAAAATGTGTACTGCCTTGGACTTATGTTTCCTGTGATCCCAGGCTTTGAGGAACTTGCTCTGGAGATATCTGCATACATGTAACAGGGGAAAATGCATGATCATCTAAAATCAATTGCAGATTGTTGGGCTGTGAAGGCAGACATCTATATGGTTACAAAGAAAGAGAGAGACTTCATGGAGTCTTCAGGATTTAGGTGGAAGTCTGGATTTTGGACCTATAAAGAAATAACATTTTGAATTACATGGTATTATGGGTTGAATAGTGTCCCCCTGCACAAATTAATATGTTGAATTCCTAACCCCCATGACCTCAGAATGTGACCTTATTCGGAATAGGGTTGGTTGTTGCAGATATAATTAGTTAAGATGAGGTCATTAATCAAATATCACTGGCTGTCATAAAAAAAGGAAACTGGGACACAGACATGTACCGAAGGATAGCACCATATGAAGATGAAGGAAGTGGTTAGGGTGATGCTTCTACAAGCCAAGGAATGTTAAAAATTGCCAGCAAACCATAAAAAGCTAGGGCAGAGGCACGGAACAGAATCTTCCTCACAACCCTCAGAAGGAACCAATCCTGCTGACACCTTGCTCTCAGACTTCCAGCCTCCAGAACTGTGAGAAAAAACATTTCTGTTGTTTGAGTCACCTAATTTGTGGTACTTTATTATTACAGCCCTAGCAAATTAATACACAGGGACAGAAGTTACCATAGCCCATGAGGTTATCTTCCTGTTCCTGTGTCTCCAATGCCTCCAGAGTTCCCCAGCCTCTGATGCCTTCAACCCTACTGCTTCCACAGCCCTTCAGTAGCAACCGTCTGTGGATAAGAGGTTAGGAAAGCTGTTGGTAATGATAAAAAACTGCCCCCCTCCTCTTTCCACTTCCTCTACTATCCTCCATATTATAAAAGCAAACATGGCCTTTCAGACTCATCATTATTATTATGTATTACTATTAGTGATAATCGTAATGAAAAAGCTGTATTGATTATATACAATTAAGAAGCTTAGAGTTTGCTTCTTAGTACTTTTTTGTCCCCAAACACACTTAGGAGTTGAGCTCAGGGCAGGAGAGAAGCATAGACTTTCGATGACACAGTTATTAAATCACTTAGCATAAAAACCTGATTCTGAAACCAGTTCCCTTGACTTTCAGTTCACACACAACACAAGTCTAATGGTTGTAGCAGATGTTGTTGGATCCGGCCCGTAGAAACGTTTATCACTCACCATGCTGGTAGACTTAGATATCACAAGCACTCAAAACTCTTTGCCTGAGTGCTTTCTCTCAACCCAATCAAGAACAGGCTAGCTGTTCCTCTGAGAACAGCCCTCAGCCAGTGACAGACAGGGGTTAAAGGGAGAATATCCTACTTTACTTATCCTACAGGTGGGATAACTCTTTAGAGTATTTCCAGAGGGTTTGAGCCCCAGTTGCCCACAGTAGCAACTGTTATCACACACTCATTTTTAGCTTTCTTTCCTTCCTCTTTCACATCCTTATCCACTATAATCACTTCTAAAATAAACTACTTCTACTCAATTTCTTATCTCAGGGTTTGTTTCTAGGGGAAGCCAAGCTAAGACAATGATATAATGGTATAATTAATTTGTTTAATTTTTAACCTGTTATTTTATGCATTGATCTGTTTGTAGCTGGTGAGTCCCTCTACAGAGCCCAAAGTAATTTTATTTCATAGACAGAACATGGCTGTCATTGGGGTTGTTGGTAAATAATTGTTTCTCCTCTCCCCAGGCATATGTAGAATTGTATCTCCCCTCTCCTAAGACAGGTATGGCCATATGACTTGGTATAGCCAATGAAATGTAAGTGGAAGTGATGTGTCTTTAAGGGCCAGTGCCTGGCCCCTCATGTTTACTTTTCTCTGTCTTGGTGAGTGGTGGACAGACCCTAAGATGATCCCAAAAGACCTCCACATCTTAGAATTCATGTCCTTGTGCAGTCCCTTCGAGTGTGTGCTGGTCTGGTGACTTGATACTAACCAATAGAATATGGCAAAGGTGATGGGATGTCTTTTCCCTTATTATATCACATAAGATTGTAAGTACAGCCTTGCAAGCACATTCTTTTCCCTGCTGGCTTTATTGAAATAAGCTGCCATGTTTTGATTTGCCCTGTGGTGAGGTCCACATGGCAAGAAACAGAGGCCCCCATCCCAACAACCTGCCAGGTACTATTTCTTGCCAACAACCACATGAGCTCGGAAGTGAATCCTTCCCCAGTCATGCCTTCAGATGAGACTCCCAGCCCTAATACCTTGATTGAAGCCCTGTGAGAGATCATAAATCCAAGGACCCTGCTAAACTGTACTTAGATTTCTGGCCCACAGACCCTATGACATAAGTGTGTGTGTTATTTTAAGCTGCTAAATTTGTGATAGTTTGATACACAGCAGTAGAAAAATAATTGGCAGTTGTGGTAGCACAGAGATGTAACCTCATCCCAGCTAGGTCTTGGCTGACCCAGTGAACATGTAGTATGATTGAAAGATAAAGCTTTGGTATTTAAAGCCACTATGATTTTGGAGTTGTTACTGCAGCATAGTTTAGCCTATCCCAGCTGAACTATAATGCAAAGTCTTTTGCTCTCCCCCACCTGGCTACCAGATTTTTTAAATAAAGAAAAAAAAAATCCATGTGTGCTAGTCACCTCAAGTTATGCAGAAAACAGAATTTTACGTGGAACCAAACTTGGTTTAAAAATCTTCCCCCCTAAATCAATATTCAGCTATAATTATCTCTGTCTTTCTCAGCTACTGGTTCTAAAATGTGACCTCATCAAAGTTAAAACATATTCAGATCTCATCTTTGACATGCAAATATCCTAATACAAAAGTGCTAATATCCTTCCAACTTTCAGAGTAGTTGCCTCAGAAACTAAAACAGCTAGTTCTATCCCTATTGAAAATAACAACAACCCAGCCTCTAGCTCTAGTTTGATGATTCGCCTTTCTGACATTTTGCGTTTAGCAGGAGGTTAATTAGACACAATTGCAACACTGCTGTGCTGCCCTAGGTCACAATACAAAGGGCCAATTTGGAGACAACTGTATCTTAGAAACCCTGGGAGATACCAGCTTGAAATTTCCAGCAGGTTTAAAACAGAATCTTCTTTACAAATTTAGTGGCTTTATTGGAACCTTAAGTCTGTGGCATAAGCCCTAATTGGGCTAAAGTTTCCATTGCAATGATCTGCTCAAGAACATAATGAAAAGTCAACTTTCTGATGTGTTCATCTACTTCCTGGCTCCAAGGCACAATTGGACATGCTAGTATCCAGATGCCCTTCTACATAAAGAAACTGAGGGCTTTTTATTTGAATTATAGTGTGCAGGTTTTTCTGTAACCTGAACTAACTCACAATTAGAAAGTGAGTATAGAAGAGACAGTCAACTGCTTAGCTCTAGGTATGTTATAACAAAAGGAAGAGGTAATCACCCCCAGGATTGAAGGCATTTCCTGGGCTGGCAGGCAAGCCTCAGGCTCCACCTTCCAGTCCTTGGTTCCTTCAGACCCCAACTCAGGAGGCCCTTGCTCTTCCCTTGGCCAAAGCTTCCTTCCTTCAAGACTTTGCTCAAGATCACTTCTCCCCCTAAAAACTCAAGTCATTGGAGGAGACAGGTCTGGATTCTAGTCCTTGACCCCTCACTTACTAGTTTACATGAATCTTTATCAAATTAGTTTACCTTTATAAACTTCAGTTTCCCCAAATGAGGATAATCGCTCAGAGGTTGTGGAGAAGATTGGGTAAGACAATAAGTGGAAAGTCCTTGACCCAGGGCTGGGCACCTGGTTAAAGAGTTTTGACTACTTTTTTATACCACTCATTCTACTTAGCCGCTAATTATGATTGGCCTTGAAATACCTGAAAAACGGTTGAACCTGTCACACTTGTGTTTGCTCCTCAGCCAGCTTCTAGGTTTCATAAAAGCAATGACCAGTTGTCATTATTCTTTATATTCAATGCAACATCTAACACATAGTAACAGTTGGTTTTATGGTGAAAATGGTGAAGACATTCACCTTACAGGGACCTGTCACAGTGCCTTGCCCTCAAGAGTGACTTAAGGCATTGAATGATTGGTGGGACACACAATAGAGGGGTCACAGCGCTAATTTCGGTGACCTTCCTGGAATATGATAATCTCACTAATGTGAATTATAAATGTGACCACTTAAAATAAATAACTTGTATTTTCAAGATTTGTGGGCAAGAAACATTGTTTGCTGAGCTTTATAAAGTTAAGGAGTGATTTGATTTGCCTCTATATGAGTGCTCTCAGGCATATTCTTGTATTAATTAAGTCTGTTTTTCAGGGGTTTTCAGCAGTGCATGCCCCAAGTACTCAGGCATGAAAGGCGAGATCCTCTATACATATTCATATATTGGGAGAAGAGATTTGAACTTCTCAGGAGAGGGTAAATTTGTGGCAAGGAAGGTCTCAGATGCTTGAGGCTGTTTCCTCTTCCAAGGAGAAATGTTCACATTGGCCTCTTTTATGGAATGTACAAGGGAGTACACATGTCTGTGAAACTTCTAATACCCAGAGACATTGTCCTGAGTCTAGAATAAACTCTTTAGTGTGTAGCTAAGCAGGACTAGTGAATAATACAAGTATTCTAATATATTCCATTTTTGCATTAAAAACCTTTGGAAATAGAATTCTAATAACACACAGAAACCTATAGACAGCTTCACTGCCAGGAATTTCTGTCAGCCTGCAGCTGCCCTGAGTCTCTGCTTAGCCAGCCTTCTCTCTTGAGGATAAAAGGGGTGAGTGACAGAAAACAGGCCTGTTCCATGTCAGTCTGAACAGGTGAGGGATTTTACCTAATGGCACAACAAATTGGATGATGCATGTTATTCCTCTGCCTTTTTGCCCTCTGTGGGTGGTATATTTGCCCTAAAGTTTCACTGAAACTGTCAATTTTAGTTTCAAAATATATTTTAGTACCAGTTACTTAGCAGCAAATGTCTTTCCAAGAGAGATACAACTTGTGGTTCCATACTTAGCCACATCTCTCTGTTCCCATTTCCCAATTACACTCTTGCCTTTTCCAAAGGATCTGTAGACATGTCACCTCCTGTCTGATACTCCAGTCTCTGGTGAAGAGATGTGAAGTCTGCACATGCACACTACTCTGGCATGAAAACACTGCTCAGGACGTATGTCTGCTATTGTCATTGTAAACTTCACAGTGTGTGATATTGTACCTATTATGTTGTATGGTGTCATTGTTGATTTTGAAATATGGTAATCTTGACATGAGAAGTTTATTAGTGAATACATCAGGTGACCATATTATATCATTAGGACAAAGAAAATGATAACGACTGTGCTGGATCTTACAGCAGTTAAGATTTTCTACGTTGTTCCATTAGTCAGGACACAGGCTAAGCTGAGGTAACAGAGACCCCAAAATAACGTAGCTTAAATTAGAAGCTTCTTTCCTTTTCATGTAACAACTCAGAAGTAAGCAACCTGTGCTCCACGTGTTCATCCAAAGACCAGGCTGCTGGGTTGGCCCAACCATGCTTAATATGCAGCTTACGTCTCTACACGTAAGGCAGCTCCTCTCGTTGCCATTTCCCCCGATGGTGGGAAGGGGGAAAGAGGGAGCCCAAGGGAAGGGGCTTTTCTTTATGGACATGACCAGAAGTTCCCACATTTCTTATGCTCTCATCCCAATAACCTGCATCCCATTCAGCCTCATGTAACTACGATGCAAGCTGAGACATGTAATTTCCAGCTGGTCGGTGATGTGCCAAGCTAAAACTTAGGGCATTTTTTTTTTAAAGTAAAAGGAATAAAGGAGAATGAATCTGAGAGATAATTAGCACTATCTTTTAAATTCCTTTCAATGTTAAACAAAATGGAGCAAGAAAAGAAACAGACCCACCAGGAAAGCCAGGAGAGGCCACTCATCTTTGTTATACAATTCCTCTCTGACACTTATATCCAGAAATGTTTGATGATCAATTAAGACACATATTTCTGGTCTCCGTCTAACCTTTATGACATTTATGGAATCATTGGATCCACCAAATAAAATAGCAGTTCTAGAAAGCATAGAAACAAGAGGCCTACTCAGACCTGAACATTATTTCCCACTATTCTTTAAGAGTTGCTAGATTTCCTGCACAAGATGGCAGTCTTCGGCCCAGCTACAGACCTTGTGAGCCCCATGGTATGGGAACCAACACTACACATCCCTCTTTATGGAGAACCAGCATGTGGAGAGCAAAAAGGGGGTGATCAGTAGACATTAATAGAAAAGACTGACCCAGAATGCATCAGCAATAATAATAACAACAACAATAACAGATCTTGAATGTGCATGTGTTTGTCAGATACGTACAATTACATTCAGTTTAGAACCGTATGGTTTTGCTAACTGATAAATAAAAGAGGTCACCCTCTCTAGGGCTGAACCCATTTTCTATTTTCATGAGGTATAAATAACAACAGGTAATTGATCAGTGATTAAAATGCCTTTCTTCTTGTTAACCTTGCTAAAATGGAATTTTACAAATATAAGTGTAAAGCTCAAAGCCTCAGTTTAGCTCAGGGTTCTTTTGGTTCCAAAAATAGTAGATGAAGGAACAGTCTTCTGACAGCAAAAATTTAATAATTTAAATGATGGTTAAAATTTGCACACAAAACTTATTGGGAAAGTATGTATTTTAAAAATATAACTACAGGGGGCCTCCCTGGTGGCGCAGTGGTTAAGAGTCCGCCTGCCGATGCAGGGGATACGGGTTCGTGCCCCGGTCTGGGAGGATCCCATATGCCGCGGAGCGGCTGGGCCTGTGAGCCATGGCCACTGGGCCTGCGCGTCCGGAGACTGTGCTCCGCAACGGGAGAGGCCACGACAGTGAGAGGCCCGCATACAGCAAAAAGAAAAAAAAAAAAAAATATAACTACAGGGGAGACCTTCATGATTGTGGAGGAGTAAGATGTGGAAATCACCTTCCTCTCCACAAATACATCAAAAATACATCTATATATGGAGCAACTCCTACGGAACACCCACTGAATGCTGGCAGAAGACCTCAGACTTCCCAAAAGGCAAGAAAATACCCATGTACCTGGGTAGGGCAAAAGAAAAAAGAAAAAACAGAGACAAAAGAACAGGGACAGGACCTGAACCTCTGGGAGGGAGCTGTGAAGGAGGAAAAATTTCCACACACTAGGAAGCCCCTTCACTGGCGGAGACGGGGGGAAGCTTCGGAGCCATGGAGGAGAGCGCAGCAACAGAGGTGCAGAGGGCAAAGCAGAGAGATTCCCGCACAGAGGATCAGTGCCGACCAGCACTCACCAGCCCAAGAGGCTTGTCTCCTCACCTGCTGGAGTAGGAGGGAGCTGGGAGCTGAGGCTCAAGCTTTGGAGATCAGATCCCAGGGAGAGGACTGGGGTCGGCTGCGTGAACACAGCCTGAAGGGGGCTAGTGCACCACAGCTAGCCGGGAGGGAGTCTGGGAAAAAGTCTAGACCTGCCTAAGAGGCAAGAGACAAGGAGAGGGGATTCCTTCCCCATCTGCCCACAGAAGGCAGAGCAACACCTAAATGAGCTTCAGAGACTGGCCCAAGCCACGGCTAGCAGCTCGGACCCCAGAGACGGTCATGGAATGCTAATGCTGCTGCTGCAGCCACCAAGAATCCTGTGTGCAAGCACAGGTCATTATCCACAACCCCCAGGAGCCTGTGCAGCCTGCCACTGACAGGGTCCTGTGATACAGGGACAACTTCCCCAAGAGAACACACGGTGAGACTCAGGTTGTTGTAATGTCATGTTGGCCTCTGCCGCCACAGGCTCGCCCCGCATTCCAAATATGACTACTGTACCCCTCCCTCCCCCCAGCCTGAATGAGCAAAGACCCCCTAATCAGCTGCTGCTTTAACCCTATCCTGTCTGGGTGGGAACAGATGCCTGAAGGTGACCTACATGCAGAGGCGGGACCAAAACCAAAGCTGAACCCCAGGAGCTGTGAGAACAAAGAAGAGAAAGGGAAATTTCTCCCAGCAGCCTCAGGAGCAGTGGATTAAATCCCCACAACCAACTTGATGTACCCTGTACCCTGCATCTGTGGAATACCTAAATAGACAACGAATCGTCCCAAAATTGAGTCGGTGGATTTTGGGAGCAACTGTAGACTTGGGGTTTGTTGTCTGCGACTGATTTGTTTCTGATTTTTATGTTTATCTTAGTTTAGTGTTTAGCGCTTGTTATCATTGGTGGATTAGTTCATTGTTTGGTTGCTCTATTCCCTTTTATTAATATTATTATTATTTTTAAAATAATTTTTAAAAATTATTATTTTTTTTTCTTTCTTTCTTTCTTTTTTTCCTCCCTTTTCTTCTGAGCCACATGGCTGACAGCATCTTGGTGCTCCAGGCTGGTGTCAGGCCTGAACCTCTGAGGTGGGAGAGCTGAGTTCAGGACATTGGTCCAACAGAGACCTCCCGGCCCCACATAATATCAATCAGTGAGAGCTATCCCAGAGATCTTCACCACAACACTAACACTCAGCTCCACCCAACAGCCAACAAACGCCAGTGCTGGATGCCCCATGCCAAACAACTAGCAAGACAGGAACACAACCACACCCATTAGCAGAGAGGCTGCCTAAAATCATACTAAGTTCACAGACACCCAAAAACACACCACTGGATGCGGCCCTGCCCACCAGAAAGACAAGATCCAGCCCCACCCACCAGAACACAGGCACCAGTCCCCTCTACCAGGAAGCCTACACAAGTCATTGAACCAACCTCATCCACTAGTGGCAGACACCAAAAACAATGGGAACTACAAACCTACAGCCTGCAAAAAGGAGACCCCCAAACACAGTAAGTTAAACAAAATGAGAAGACAGAAAAATATGCAGCAGATGAAGGAACAAAGTAAAAACCCAGCAGACCCAACAAATGAAGAGGAAATAGGCAGTCTACCTGAAAAAGAATTCAGAGTAATGATAGTAAACATGACCAAAATCTTGGAAATAGAATGGAGAAAATACAAGAAATGTTTAACAAGGACCTAGAGGAACTAAAGAGCAAACAAACAATGATGAACAACACAATAAATGAAAGTAGAAATTCTCTAGAGGGAATCAATAGCAGAATAACTGAGGCAGAAGAAGGGAAAATGACCTGGAAAATAAAATAGTGAAAATAACTACCACAGAGCAGAAGAAAGAAAAAACAATGAAAAGAATTGAGGACAGTCTCAGAGACCTCAGGGACATTAAATGCATCAACATTCGAATTATAGAGGTCCCAGAGGAAGAAGAGAAAAAGAAAAGGTGTGAGAAAATATTTGCAGAGATTATAGTTGAAAACTTTCCTAACATGGGAAAGGAAATAGTCAAGTCCAGGAAATGCAGAGAGCCCCATACGGGATAAATCCAAGGAGAAACATGCCAAGACACATAATAATCAAACTATCAAAAACTAAATACAAAGAAAAAACATTAGGGCTTCCCTGGTGGTGCAGTGGTTGAGTCTGCCTGCCAATGCAGGAGACACAGGTTCGTGCCCCGGTCCGGGAAGATCCCACATGCCGCGGAGCGGCTGGGCCCGTGAGCCATGGCCACTGGGTCTGTGCATCCGGAGCCTGTTCTCCGCAATGGGAGAGGCCACAACAGTGGGAGGCCCACGTAACACACACACACACACACACACAAAATTAAAAATGGCTAGGGAAAAGCAGCAAATAACATACAAAGGAATGCCCATAAGGTTAACAGTTGATCTTTCAGCAGAAACTCTGCAAGCCAGAAGGGAGTGGCAGGATGTATTTAAAGTGATGAAAGGGAAAAACCTACAACCAAGATTATTCTAGCTGGCTAGGATCTCATTCAGATTCAATGGAGAAATTAAAACCTTTACAGACAAGCAAAAGCTAAGAGAATTCAGCACCAACAAACCAGCTCTACAACAAATGCTAAAGGAACTTCTCTAGGCAGGAAACAAAAGAGAAGGAAAAGACCTACAAAAACAAACCCAAAACAATTAAGAAAATGGTAATAGGGGGCTTCCCTGGTGGCGCAGTGGTTGAGAATCTGCCTGCCAATGCAGGGGACACGGGTTTGAGCCCTGGTCTGGGAGGATCCCACATGCCGCGGAGCGGCTGGGCCCGTGAGCCATGGCTACTGAGCCTGCGCGTCTGGAGCCTGTGCTCCGCAACGAGAGGCCGCGATAGTGAGAGGCCCGCGCACTGCGATGAAGAGTGGCCCCCACTTGCCACAACTAGAGAAAGCCCTCGCACAGAAACGAAGACCCAACACAGCCAACATAAATAAATAAATTAATAAACTCCTACCCCCAACATCTTCTAAAAAAATAAAAAAAATAAAAAAATAATTTTAAAAAGTTTAAAAAAATGGTAATAGGAACATGCATATCGATAATTACCTGAAATGTAAATGGATTAAATGCTCCAACCAAAAGACATAGACTGGCAGAATGGGTACAAAAACAAGACCCGTATATATGCTGTCTACAAGAGACCCACTTCAGACCTAGGGACACATACAGACTGGAAGTGAGAGGATGGAAAAAGATATTCCATGCAAATGGAAATCAAAAGAAAGCTGGAGTAACATTTCTCATATCAGACAAAATAGACTTTAAAATAAGACTATCACAAGAGACAAAGAAGGACCCTACATAATGATCAAGGGATCAATCCAAGAAGAAGATATAACAATTGTAAATATTTATGCACCCAAAATAGGATCACTTCAATGCATAAGGCAAGTGCTAACAGCCATAAAATGGGAAATAGACAGTAACACAATCATAGTAGGGGACTTTAACACCCCACTTTCACCAATGGACAGATCATCCAAAATGAAAATAAATAAGGAAACCTAAGCTTCAAGTGACACATTAAGCAAGATGGACTTAAATGATATTTATAGGCTATTCCATCCCAAGACAACAGAATACACTTTCTTCTCAAGTGCTTATGGAACATTCTCCAAGATAGATCATATCTTGGGTCACAAATCAAGCCTTGGTAAATTTAAGAAAATTGAAATCATATCAAGTAACATTTCCAACCACAATACTATGAGACTAGACATCAATTACAGGAAAAAAACTGTAAAAAATATAAATACATGGAGGGTAAACAATACACTACTAAATAACCAAGAGATCACTGAAGAAATCAAAGGGGAAATCAAAAAATACCTAGAAACAAATGACAATGAAAACACGATGACCCAAAACCTATGGGATGCACCAAAAGCAGTTCTAAGAGGCAAGTTTATAGCAATACAACCCTACCTCAAGAAACAAGAAACATCTCAAATAAACAACCTAACCTTACACCTAAAGCAATTAGAGAAAGAAGAACAAAAATCCCCCAAAATTAGCAGAAGGAAAGAAATCATGAAGATCAGATCAAAAATAAATGAAAAAGAAATGAAGGAAATGAAAGCAAAGATCAATAAAACTAAAAGCTGGTTCTTTGAGAAGATAAAAAAAATTGATAAACAATTAGCCAGCCTCATCAAGAAAAAAAGGGAGAAGACTCAAATCAATAGAATTAGAAGTGAAAAAGGAGAAGTAACAACTGACACTGCAGAAATATAAAGGATCATGAGAGATTACTACAAGCAACTATATGCCAATAGGATGGACAACCTGGAAGAAATGGACAAATTCTGAGAAAAGTACAGCCTTCCAGGAGTGAACCAGGAAGAAATAGAAAATATAAACAGACCAATCACAAGCACTGAAATTGAAACTGTGATTAAAAATCTTCCAACAAACAAAAGTCCAGGACGAGATGGCTTTACAGGCAAATTCTATCAAACATTTAGAGAAGAGTTAACACCATCCTTCTCAGACTCTTCCAAAATACAGCAGAGGGAGGAATACTCCCAAACTCATTGTACAAAGCCTCCATCACCCTGATACCAAAACCAGACAAAGATGTTACAAAGAAAGAAAACTACAGGCCAATATCACTGATGAACATAGATGCAAAAATCCTCAACAAAATACTAGCAAACAGAATCCAACAGCACATTAAAAGGATCATACACCATGATCAACTGGGGTCTATCCCAGGAATGAAAGGATTCTTCAATATACACAAATCAGTGGGATTGCTGGGTCATATGGTAGTTCTATTTTTAGTTTTACCATATGACCCAGCAATCCCACTACTAGGCATATACCCTGAGAAAACCATAATTCAAAAAGAGACATGTACCAAAATGTTCATTGCAGCTCTATTCACAATAGCCCAGAGCTGGAAACAACCTAAGTGTCCATCATCGGATGAATGGATAAAGAAGATGTGGCACATATATACAATGGAATATTACTCAGCCATAAAAAAAAAACGAAACTGAGCTATTTGTAATGAGGTGGATAGACCTAGAGTCTGTCATACAGAGTGAAGTAAGTCAGAAAGAGAAAGACAAATACCGTATGCTAACACATATATATGGAATTAAAAAAAAAAAAAAAGGTCATGAAGAACCTAGGGGTAAAACGGGAATAAAGACACAGACCTACTTGAGAATGGACTTGAGAATATGGGGAGGGGGAAGGGTAAGCTGTGACAAAGCGAAAGAGAGGCATGGACATATATACACTACCAAACGTAAGGTAGATAGATAGTGGGAAGCAGCCGCAGAGCACAGGGAGATCAGCTCGGTGCTTTGTGACCGCCTGGAGGGGTGGGATGGGGAGGGTGGGAGGGAGGGAGATGCATGAGGGAAGGGATGTGGGAACAGATGTATATGTATGACTGATTCACTTTGTTATAAAACAGAAACTAATAAAAAAATATACACAAATCAATCAATGTGATACATCATATTAACAAATTGAAAGATAAGAACCATATGATAATCTGAATAGATGCAGAAAAAGCTTTTGACAAAATTCAACATCCATTTATGATAAAAAAAAAAAACCTCCGGAAAGTAGGCATAAAGGGGACTTACCTCAACATAATAAAGGTCATATGTGACAAACCCACAGCCAACATCATTCTCAATGGTGAAAAACTGAAACCATTTCCTCTAAGATCAGGAACAAGAGAAGGTTGCCCACTTTCACCACTGTTATTCAACATAGTTTTGGAAGTTTTAGCCATGGCAGTCAGAGAGGAAAAAGAAAGAAAAGTCATCCAAATCGATAAAGAAGAAATAAAACTGTCACTGTTTACAGATGACATGATATTGTATGTAGAGAATCCTAAAGATGCTACCAGAAAACTACGAGAGCTAATCAATGAATTCGGAAAGTAGCAGGATACAAAATTAATGCACAGAAATCTCTTGCATTTCTATACACTAATGATGAAAAATCTGAAAGGGAAATTAAGGAAACACTCCCATTTACCACTGCAACAAAAATAATAAAATATCTAGGAATTAGCCTAACTAAGGAGACAAAAGACCTGTATGCAAAAAACTGTAAGACACTGATGAAAGAAATTAAAGATGATACAAACAGATGGAGAGATATACCATGTTCTTAGATTGGAAGAATCAACATTGTGAAAATGACTATACTACCCAAAGCAATCTATAGATTCAGTGCAATCCCTATCAAACTACCAATGGCATTTTTCACAGAACTAGAACAAAAAATTTCACAGTTTGTATGGAAATACAAAAGACCCCGAATAGCGAAAGCAATCTTGAGAAAGAAAAACAGAGCTGGAGGAATCAGGCTCCCTGACTTCAGATTATACTACAAAGCTACAGTAATCAAGACAGTATGGTACTGGCACAAAAACAGAAATATAGATCAATGGAACAAGATAGAAAGCCCAGATAAACCCATGCACATATGGTCACCTTAACTTTGATAAAGAAAGCAAGAATATACAATGGAGAAAAGACAACCTCTTCAGTAAATGGTTCTGGTAAAACTGGACAGCTACATGTAAAATAATGAAATTAGAACAATCCCTAACGCCATACACAAAAATAAACTCAAAATGGATTAAAGATTTAAATGTAAGGCCAGACATTATCAAACTCTTAGAGGAAAACATAGGCAGAACACTCTATAACATAAATCGTGGCAAGATCCTTTTTGACCCACCTCCTTGAGAAATGGAAATAAAAACAAATAAACAAATGGGACCTAATAAAAGTTAAACGCTTTTGCACTGCAAAGGAAACCATAAACAAGACGAAAAGACAACCCTCATAATGGGAGAAAATATTTGCAAGCGAAGCACCTGACAAAGGATTAATCTCCAAGATATACATGCAGCTTAATATCAAAGAAACAAACAACCCAATCCAAAAATGGGAAGAAGACCTAAATAGACATTTCTCCAAAGAAGATATACAGATTGCCAACAAACCCATGAGAGGATGTTCAACATCACTAATCATTAGAGAAATGCAAAACTACAATGAGGTATCACCTCACACTGGTCAGAATGGCCATCAGTAAAAAATCTACAACCAATAAATGTCTGGAGAGGGTATGGAGAAAAGGGAACTCTCTTGCACCATCGGTGGGAATGTAAATTGATACATCCCCTATGGAGAACAGTATGGAGATTCCTTAAAAAACTAAAAATAGAACTACCATATGACCCAGCAATCCCACTGCTGGGCATATACCTTGAGAAAACCATAATTCAAAAAGAGTCATGTACCACAATGTTCATTGCAGCACTCTTTACAAGAGCCAGGACATGGAAGCAACCTAAGTGTCCATCAACAGATGAATGGATAAAGAAGATGTGACACATATATACAATGGAATATTACTCAGCCATAAAAAGAAACAAAATTGCGTTATTTGTAGTGAGGTGGATGGACCTAGAGTCTGTCAGACAGAGTGAAGTAAGTCTGAAAGAGAAAAACAAATACTGTATGCTAACACATATATATGGAATCTAAAAAAAAAAAAAGGCTCTGACGAACGTAGAGTCAGGACAGGAAAAAAGACACAGACATAGTGAATGGACTTGAGGACACTGAGAGGGGGAAGGATAAGCTGGGATGAAGTGAGAGAATAGCACTGACATATATACACTACCAAATGTAAAATAGCTTGTGGAAGCAGCCTCATAGCACAGGGAGATCCGCTCAGTGCTTCTGACCACCTAGAGGAGTGGGATAAGGAGGGTGGGAGGAATATGCAAGAGGGAGGGGATATGGGGATATATGTATACATATAGCTGATTTACTTTGTTATACAGCAGAAACTAACACAACATTGTAAAGCAATTATACTCCAATAAATCTGTTAAAAAAAAGTAACTACAGGGGGCTTCCCTGGTGGCGCAGTGGTTGAGAGTCCGCCTGCCGATGCAGGGGACATGGGTTCGTGCCCCAGGTCTGGGAAGATCCCACATGCCGTGGAGCGGCTGAGCCCGTGAGCCATGGCTGCTGAGCCTGTGCGTCCGGAGCCTGGGCTCTGCAACGGGAGAGGCCACAACAGTGAGAGGCCCGCGTACTGCAAAAACAAAACAAAACGAAACAAAAAAAACAAAACAAAAAAGTAACTACAAAGAAAAGTAAATAATTCTAAATACATTTCTGTGATTTCATTTTATGCAATTCCTAAAGAATAATGCAAGAAAATTTAAGATTTTTTTCTACTATAGATCCAGAATCATATTTGTATCAGTGTACTGGGCAAGGCATATTTGAAGTTCAGAAGTAGGTAGATATTTTTAAAAATATCATATTACTCATTATTGTATATAAGAAGACTCCTTGGCTAGTTGTTTCTGTGTGTATGATAAAACATCCTATGATCTCCTTAGTAAAGCACTACAAAAAAATGAGGAAGAGGATAAAATTTTTTAAATGTGATTACAGAACTAACAGAAAGCCTTCAAAGGAAAAGAAAAGGCCTTGCTTGTTTTGACTCACAAAATTATAATATAGAAATTCCTTCATTATAAATAACTGAATATTTATATGAAACCACTCCTTTCTTTTAAAGAAACTCTGATGAATTGAGGTATATAATGTTGTAAATTAAAATTTAGCCACATACAGCAGATTCTTAGGAGAAAAGATTGTGTGATGAAGATAAGAAATTTCCAATTTTCAGATTGCTTTTCAATTTTCTTCCTGTTAAAATAAAAAGTGTCATTGAATTTACACTTTTGGCCTCCTCTCATCCTCCTATAAGGTTAAGAATTTCAGAGAGTGAAAGTTCTGGTTGATTGAGTTTTATAATAAGAATCTTCAAGTCAAATCCAATTAGGGTGGCCTTCAAGGACTAACTCAATTCTATATTTATACTGATATTCAGCTTCAACTTGTGAAAAAGCAAACCAAACAAGCATATTGTCTTGGACTTAGGGAAATTTAAAGTCCAGAGAGATTTCCATTGTGATGTTATATCGAAAATTGGGACTTAGTTTGGAGCCAAAGCAGTGAAGCCTTGTGGAAGAGCCAGTAGGTTAATGGTAGAGCACCAAAGAAAGGCCAAGAATTGGGAAGGGGAACTAAGCACAAAAGCAGGCAACAATCTGATAATTGATGACATCTGTCACAAGCAGGTTACATGCTAAGCAAGGAGTGGTAAGACAGGGGAGAGTTAGAATACTCATGTTGCTTCCATGAGAAGGAGAGAAAAGTGTTCTATGCCAGACTAGTCAGATTTAGAGGACATTTTCATATGCTAACTATTGTTTTTTATGTGCGCTTTGTTCCTCCCTACTGCATGTATAGTTGACAACTTTAAGCGCTTTTTTGGACATCTAATCTTTCTAGATGTTACGAAGTACATGATACATGTTAAATGTAGAAGTAGTAACACATCACATTTTGTAAATATATTTTTATTAAAATTCATATGAAATGTTTTTTGGGAGGAATAGCCAAAGCACCTCTTTAAGCAGTGCATACGGGAGGGCAGAGGAGAAGGAAGTAGAGCTCTATGCCACAGTGTTTATACTGAGGCAAGAATTAACCACTGTCTCTTGTGTTCCTGTGTTTTATTTTACTTTGCTATGTATATTGTGTGTATCATGGACAAATGAGTCCTAACTTACAACATCTAGTCTTTCTAGATGTTAAAGAGGTTGCAGTGTATGACAAAACTAGACTTAGTAACCAGTAAATTTTGTACATTTTGCACAAAAATTCCTTGGAAAGATTATCTTCTGAAAATTTGAGCATTATATTCCGCTGGGCTGATAGAGGAATGAGAGGAGGAAAGGATTTTAGGCCAGCATATTCACATTTTGAAGATACTTTCAGATTAGGGCTGTTGTTACATGTGTGCAGTTTATTCAAGACTGTTGTGTATATAATGGAGAAATTAAGTCCTTATTTGAAACACTTAGTCTATCTAGATATTTAGAAGTGCCTGGTGTATGTAAAATGTAGAGGTAGTAAAATATCACTTTGTAAATACCTTTTTGCTAAAATTCATAGGAAATATTGTCTTTGGAGACTAGAATTGTTAAATCACCTCTGTGAGCAGTATACTATTATCTATACTTGTTCATTGGTTTGGAGGAAGTGGGAGGGAAAAAATTGCAAAAGGTTAAGGCTAGTATGACCATATTTGGAACATGAGTCCTAATTTTGCAACACCTAATCTCTAGTTGTTAAAGAAGTTGCCAGTATATGACAAAGTATTTAGTAATACTAGCACATTTTGTACCCTTTGTGTTGAAATTCAGGGGAAACTTGTCTTCTGTAAATGACTTTCAGGTATGAATTTGTTCAGCCACCTCCAAGCATTACACATGCCTTTACTTGTCCACTGGCTTGGTGGTGGAGAATAGGAGATGAGGAGGGAATTGTTTAAGGCCAAAATGGTCATATTTAAAAGATACCTCAAATTATAACCATTGTTATGTGCATGCAGTTTTATTTAGCAGTGCTGTCTGTGTACATAGCAGACAAGTACGTTCTTATATCTAGTATTTCTAGATATTTAGAAGTGCTCAATATGTTTAAGAGTAGAAGTAGTAAATAACACTTCTTGTAAATAGCTTTAAAAAATTGATGGGAAATATTGTCTTTGGAAAAATGAAATGGCTAAAACACCTCAATGAACAATATACTCTTTGTACCTGTTCATTGGGTTTAGGCGGTAGAAGGGAAGAAATTCCAAAAGGTGTTTTGTTAGTGTGTAACAGAAAATTTTAGCTTATCTATATGTTACGTTTAACTGAACTTTGCTGTACAATTATTTTTACCCACCTATCTATCCTTCTTTGGTTACTAAATCCTGCTTTCCTCTCAGAATCATCTCATCCATTTTCATTTCATGAAATGAAACTTCCTCAAGGAAGTTCAGGTGACTCATCTAGCCAATCAGAGCACTGCATTCCCTAATTTGTAGTTATTGGTTCAGAGATGGACACACACCCAGTCAGAGCTAATGAAATAGAGTAAGACTTTTTGCTGGGTCTGCTGAGGGAAAGGCATATTTTTTTGCTATTAGAATTAAACCTGGAAGGTTGTTGGCGTGAAATTATTGGTGCCATCTTGTCACTATCTGGAAGCTAAGAATGAAGAAATGTAAAAGTTGCAGAGCCACAGAAAACTGGAGACACAGTGGATCCTGCTGACATTGTTCCATTTCCTTAATTCAGCCATTTCTGAAGCCAGACCCACACTGGACCTATCAGATACATGAAGCAATAAATCTTTATTTGATGAGCTACTTCTAGTTGAATTTTTTGAATCTTGGAACCAAGAGAGTTATGAATGATCAACTGAACAGCATGATAATTTGTTAAGAAATAAAAAGCCAACTGGTGTACCATTTTTTTCTTGCCCTTACTCCTGAAAAGAAGGTCAACACAGTGTTTCTGAAAGTTTGAGCACATCTCTCAGGGGGAAGTTAAGTGTTTTTCCATTTCAGGCTCACTGAAGTGACTTGCCCTAAAACAACAATAATCCTTTATTACCTCTTATGATTTCTGTGAGTGGGGATGACTTATCCCTGCTCCACAATGTTCAGGGGCTGAAATCTTCTAAAGGCTTATTCATTCACTGGTCTCATTGTTGATCCTGGCTGTTGTCTGAGGACCTAGCTGAGGTTGTAGGGCAAAACACCCATATGTGGTCTCTCTATATGGTTAGAGCTTCCACACAACATAGTGGCTGGGTTCCAATGGCAAGTGTCCTGAGAGAGAGATCAGACAGAAGTCACAGAGCATTGCTTCTCCCACATTTTGTTAGAAGTGAGTACTGCCTACATTCAGGGAGAGAGGAATTAGATTTCATTTTTTGAAAAGAGGAGTGTCAAAGAATTTGTAGACATGTTTTGAAACCACCACAAAGGAGAAGGGGAAAAAGAAGAGTTTCCCTGACACTAGGTAAAACTGGAACAGTGTATTTTTCTGATAAACAGTTCCTTCCAGATTTCTCATTATATGTATTTAGGTATGGTTGGGAGAAATTATGTGGGTTTCTCTATCAGCTTTTCTGTGTGTTTTCCGAAGTGGACTATTGGGGATATTATGTAGCCATTATGATTTTCTGAAAGATTCTGGTTTCTATATTATTTCCCACTAACAGAATCAGGACTCCTTGGAAAAATGGTCGATTCTAGGTGTAGGGCAGGTAAAGAACAAGCTGTTTTGCCAAAAAGCAAATCAGTAGTCAAAGATTAATGGAGGGCTTCCCTGGTGGCGCAGTGGTTGAGAGTCCGCCTGCCGATGCAGGGGACACGGGTTCGTGCCCCAGTCCGGGAAGATCCCACATGCTGCGGAACGGCTGGGCCTGTGAGCCATGGCTGCTGAGCCTGCACGTCCAGAGCCTGTGCTCCGCAACGGGAGAGGCCACAAGAGTGGGAGGCCCGCATGCCACAAAAAAAAAAAAAAAAAGATTAATGGAGATGTATTAAAAGAACACAGGAACCAGCTTGAAGGGACTCCCACCGGTGAAACTTGACATAACTTTAGCAAAAGAAGTATAATTATAATTTATGGTTAAAAAGAAGTTGAATAAATAAAACTTCATGAGGATTGTTGGGTGCACACAAGAATAGGTGCATTTCTGACATTGGCTATTAAGAAGAGGATGTGTGATGTAGGCCAAGAGTTGCTAGGCTGATCAGGTAATCGCTAAGGCAAAGTGAAAATTAGATGGGTCACCTAAAATAGAAAGAAGCTCACCAAGGCTCTGACTTGTACAGTATACAAAAAAGAAATAAAGAATAATGTATATGTTGGAAACCTTCCCACCACTGTCCATTGGGTAAAAAACATATTTCAAATCTGTTTTCAGCCGAAGTATATTCAAAATGTGCATTTTTAAAGAAAATGTTATTCTTTTGTGATATTTGCAAATTCTGGAGAAGTTACTCATGCTCATCCAAAATGTGCACATAGGTTGGGAATTCCCTGGAGGTCCAGTGGTTAGGACTCTGCACTTCCACTGCAGGGGGCATGGGTTCAATCCCTGGTTGGGGAACAAAGATCCCACATGCTGCACAACATGGACAAAAAAAAAAAAAAAAAAAAACAGAAAAAAGAAAAAAAATGTGCATATAGGACTTATGAAGGCCGAAGGCTGATTTTGAATATGGCACATGTTTGCCACAGAAATTATCTGCATGCAAAATGACAGGATCTGACTACTTATGTGTAAAATCATTTAACTGCAAGTGACATTGATGTAGTGTAACTTCAGGAATAATCTGGACCCCCAAATATACCATAAATGTGGAGCACTAGAGCTTTCAGATGTAAGAACCTGACTAATTGCTCTCCTGCTCCAGAAATAGTGGAAAATATTTTGAAAAGAGATTCAAATTAATTATCTGTAGTCTGACTTATACATTCTTTTTTTTATTTATTTTTTATTTTTTATTATTATTATTATTTTTTTGTGGTACACGGGCCTCTCACTGTTGTGGCCTCTCCCGTTGCGGAGCACAGGCTCCGGAAGCGCAGGCTCAGCAGCCAAGGCTCACGGGCCTAGCTGCTCCGCAGCATGTGGGATCTTCCCGGACCGGGGCACGAACCCGCGCCCCCTTCATCGGCAGGCGGACTTTCAACCACTGCGCCACCAGGGAAGCCCTATACATTCTTTTTATTTGTGCCTTCTGACCTCCAAGCAGTTCAGCTTTCCCATTAGTCCTATAGACCACTTCATTGTCCCCAAGGCCACCATGAATGAGAAGAAAGAATAGCTAGAGAGGTCTCTAACTCAGGCAAAAGTTCACCTAGTTAGCTGAATGAACACAAGGCAGAGACTCCTGTCTATGTCGCACAGTGTCCTAAGTCTACAGTGCCTAGGACAGACTGGGGACTCAATCAATGTGTTAAACTGAACATTTGGTATTAAACTCAGTCAAATTATTCAAAACAATGGCAAAGCTGCACTGACTCACAGATCACCAGGCTGAGACCATTCTCCTTATGAGGTTACAGCTCCAATCAAGAGAAGACAACCCAGATTTTAAATCTAACCTCTCTGTTTTTCAAACTCCCCTCCTTTCTTGACTTTACACAGGGCAAAGCCTGCATGTCCATTATGACAAGAAAAGACCCTGCTCAACCAGAGAGCGCCCAGAGATCCTATCTGAGGGGCTATTATTCAAACTGTTAAACCACAGTGACTCATAGTTTCGCATTGCCAATTTTAAGTGAAGAGTGAAATTTGAAGCTGAGAAAAGCAATCAGCATGAGTATACAAACCATGCAGATGGCAAAGATGTCGACAATAAACTTTGTCATGACATCAATAGACTCACATTCATCTAGGAGAGAAGTGCAGGCACACGGTGAATTCGAATGTAACTTCCCTTCCCAGTCAATTAGCAACCTCAACATGCTTCCTCGACATGGAGGAAGAAAGAATTTCCAACTGAAAATCTTTCTGTATTTTAAAAAAAAAGACTAGAAAACCTTTCCAGGGAAGCCTAGGTTACTAAAGTTGGCTCATTAGTGGAATAAAAAGTTGATTGTAAATGAAAAAGACTGAGGTACAAAATCAGGGAGTAAGAAAATCAAAAAGAATTACTTTTCCTTGATATATGAAGTAATATGTAGCAACTACTAGAAAACTGGTACATCCTTGAGCAGAGTTTTACTTCCACACACCTAGAAATCCCAAAATACACTCTCTGTGAAACAGAATTAATTCCCCACTGTAAACCAGGGTAAAAACAATCCTTTGGGAATGACTCAGATAATTATTATTATTATTATTTTTGATCCTACAAACTGAGACTATCCCAATCCATTTTGTAAGTCAGAAGAATTTTAGGGGATAAAGTTTCGAATTATCACTAGGATAACTGGAGTCAAGAAATCTAGAATTTAAGGAGATACTGGAGAACATCCAGCCAGTTCTTTCCTTAGACTCATCATTCTGTCCTTATAAACCACATGCCTTTCACTGTCATTTTTCCTCCTAAATAAATTAACCCCTGAAAATCCAATTTATTTGGAATAAGCAACTTGGTCAATCAAACACTCTGAGCCATTAGAATGTATTATACTTACAGGCTTAGCAATAATTGAAGTAAGTGAGCTAAGAAAGGAGAATACACAATTCTACTACTATCCACAATCTAAGTCTAGTTTCCTATAACTGGATTAAGGTCAACTGAAAAAAAAAAGATAAAAACAAAATTAGTTTTAGGGAAAAAACATTTTAGTTAAGCACTTCTCAAATATATGACTTGCAAAAGAAGGCCCTCATTATGGATAAGTAGTATCCAAGTTTTAAACCTGGCTTTTAGAAGCACATCTTCTGCCAAAGCTGGGAGACCAGGCATTGTTTGGCTCTAGGACAGTCAGGACACAGGCTGTGTGACATCAACTCGCTGTTACATCAATTCTCTTTCATAGAATTCTGAGTTCTGGTTCATGTTCAGGCATGTTATAGAAAAATAAAATGTTAGAATATTAGTTTTAATCCTTTCATTATAGGTTTTTCACTTTTGAGGTTTTCTTTTTCTCCAAAGAAAATTTTCAGGGTTTGTCTAATCAAAAACCTATTTGGGAATTCAATTTTTAAAAATGGAACAAAAATCAGGCAACTGGGGAGGATAATCATGTCTTTAAAAGTCTAATCGTAGAAGAATGTTCAAATTTTATGTTTTAGTCACAAAATGGAACACTATGTAGTCATTTTAAATGATCCATATATATGTTGACATTGAAAAGATTTTTCATACTATATGATTAAGTGAAATTAAAGTTACAAAAGAGAAGGTAAATACTTGTTCTCATCAGGTTTGTGTGACTACTAATTTCAGTAACTCAACCATGTCAGTCCAATTAAATGAGGGTTATTTTAACTACAAAGGGATTCTTATGGATTTCCAGAAACACAAACCACAGTACAGTAGGGCATCATGAAAACAGGTGTGGAATCTGGGAGGACATCTAGCCCTGGGACAATTCTCTCAGATATACAATGACCACACAGGAAGTAAAAAATGACCAAGCGCTACTTTAAATTATTTTATTCTGTTTTTTCATCTTAGCTTTTTGTTTTACTGAAAATTCTTAATAATTGTCTTTCATTCAAAGCTATTTTTTTCTGTTTTTTTCACACACACACTGTATTTTATTTTTACAAGAGATAAACTGACACCAAGCATTGTAAATGGATGACCACAACAAAAGCAACAATGATTGCAATTACCAAACATGAAACACACTCATACTATGTCATAATATTGACATTCAGTCCAGTAATCCTCCCATGTAAAATGTCCTTTACTTTGCAGTGAAAATTGATTTGTATATTTTTTGCCTCTGAGTCCTTGTGGGATTTTTTTTTATTCAAACAGAAAGTCACAAAAATTATAATCATCCTCATCAGTTCACTCAGTCCCATGTAATTAATTTTTTTCATCATCTTTTTTTAGCACTTTTCTGAATTCATCAGTTTTCCATTAGAGTTCTGAAAATGCTTATTCATTCAGTGCAGCAGTATAGTCAGTTACCAGAAACGTGTACTTGTCAGAGTCTTTTCCATGAATTCTTTGAAGATGAAAACCTTTTATAGGAACAGTTTTGCAAAAGCATCAGAGTACACCCAGAACTGTCTGTAAATGACAGAAGACTTAAAAATGACATGGTTAAAGATTTGATGAAAGTTCATAATAATGCAATTAACAAGGAAATTTAGTTATTTCTGAGATATACATTTTAAAGTAATAACTAGAATTATAACTTATAACATTATACCAGAACATATAAGATTTTTAGAAATTTCATGTAATGTCTGAAACATTTATATTAACATATTTCCATACAAATAACCCAAAGAAAGTTTAGTATTTTTGTTTGTTTGTTTGTTTATACTGCAGGTTCTTATTAACCATCAATTTTATACACATCAGTGTATACATGTCAATCCCAATCGCCCAATTCAGCACACCACCATCCCCACCCCACCACGGTTTTCCCCCCTTGGTGTCCATACGTTTGTGCTAATATTAGAATTAATATTCTTTTCATGTGGCCCATTTTGCAAGTCCTGGCTTTCTCTAAAACATTTTTCCTCTGATTCCCTTTATACTACTTTCTGCTGAAAGTCATGTGAAATGGCTCTCCCTTTTCCTATATGTCAGTTACTGTTACTCTCTCAGGGCCTGAATTTATGCTCTGGTCTCTTATATGCATTTAACATACAAGTATACTCAAGTATACTATAAACTGAGTTAAAAATCTGACCACCTGTGAGTTGGACTAGTCTCTCTCTCTATATATACATATATATATATATACACACACATACACACACATATATATGTTATATATGTTGTTTGATCTAATACTTACACGCCCCTTTCAAAATCTGATTCTTTAAAATCTCTCCCTTAAATCATGGGCTAAACCATGCTGTGTTATCTCTTGATAAGACATTGTGCACTTTATTACCTAGTTAGGAAACTCCATGATTCTCTGTGAGGTTGTGCTCTCTCCGTGTTTTCCACATTAGTTCCCTAAGAGAAGTTGCTAACTTGATTCCACTCTCTTTTTGCTTTCGATGGCTTATTAAATAAGCCTATTTCATGAAAATGTTCTCATCATTTGAAGGCAATGAAAGTGCCTTGGTTATCCATGCACTGGGTATTCAGGTGGGGAGAGAATGCACTAATCAGAGGCTTCATTATAGCCAGAAATTTCAACCAAAATCAACTTTTTCACAGTGGATAAACACAGAAGGAAAAGTAGTATTTGATTTTCATATTTGCCTTTTCTCTGTCCTTTATACTTGGAGAACTAAGGAGGGAAGAGTAAAGATTAGAAGAGCAAAGGGTAAGGATAACAGCTTGAGAGCTTTATTAAATTATCTACGTGTAGACAGTTAACCCTAATTGCAAAAAAATCTTGATTTTGTAAAGTTAAAAACATCAAAATTAGAAATTAGAGCAAAATGATGAAATGGGCAAATGCATTTACCTCCCTTCCTAACTCAAATCCCTTTTAAATATAGAAAATATATTTTACGGTGAATAAATCTTTAGCAGCATGAGAAAGCAAATTTTAAAATTATGCTGTCAACAGATAAAAGATTGTGAGAAATTCCTGGAAGATAGAAAGTAGATGGGACAAAAATGGAGAAAAAGATACCCTCAAACACACATACCACCACCACCGCAACCAACAACAACTACAGAGGTAACAACAGATCCAGAAAAACTGCAAGCTCTGAATAAATAGCAAGCTCAGGAGGGAGTTTTGGGACAGCCATTAGGAAAGTTAATTAGAGAGATGAGCAAAGAACAGCAGGGCCAGTGAGACCACCAGCGCAATCCATCTCAGCAACACTTGATCACAGGTTGAAACCCGGCATGATGAAGAAAGTAAACTACCTACTTAAGAAAGTTCCTGGTTGAGTGTAGGAAATTAAGAGAAAAACAGACTTCATGGTTACTGGATATCCCATAGAAAAAAAGTCATTTTCCTGGAATAAAATGTCCTAAGAACCCTCATTCCTCATGTAAAGCTTCCTTATTTTGGATAACGTGCAAAACCAGCGAGTCAACACACTTCCATCCCCACTCCACTTGGCTAGTTTTCAGTTCACTGTCCTACAAGAGAAATAGCGAGCCTGTAGGGGAAACAGATCGACACTTACAGAAAAAAATTATGCCTCCTCTGATAGAATTCTGAGATGGCACCCAAGATTCCGGCCCCTTGGTGTACACATTCTGTGTAATCTCCTTCCCCTGAATGAGGACAGAACCTAGGAATACAGTGGAATTTCACTCCCACGATTAGGTTACTAATAATTTGACTTTGAGTTAATCAAAAGGGAGATTACACTGAGTGGACCTGGAATTATCAGGTGAGCCTGCAAAAGAAGTCAGGGAAATTCAAAGCAGCAGAGATGTTTTCCTGCTGTCCTTGAAGAAGTAAACAATCACATGAACTGCATTTGGCAAGGCTCTAGGAGGTGACAGTTACCCTGAAGAAAGTAACCAAGGAAATGAGGACTTCACTTATTCAAGAAGGAACTGAATTCTGCCAACAACGAGTGAGCTGGGAAGAGGACCCTGAGCATAAGATGAGACCCCAACTATGAGTCACATCCTCATTTCAGCCTAGTGAGACCCTGAGTAGAGGAACTAGCTGACCCACACTGACTCCTGATGCACAAAAACTGTGAGATAATACATTTGTCTTGTTTTGAGCTGCTAAATTTATTGTAATTTATTACAGTTGCAATAGAAAGCTAATGCACTACCTATTATTATGACCTATTTTTTTCAGTCATAAGAGTACCCTGACAACCAAGGATACCAAATGCGTGAACAAGTCTGAGATGGATGAAGAGAACAAATGACTTCTGAGAAAACAAAGATAATTCAGAGACCAGAAAAGAACTTTTAAAAAAATGTATTGATATTCTCAGAATAGAGAGGATATTGTATCCATTAAATAAGAAAATACCGCATTTAAAAAAAGCACAAAAAGTTTATTTTAACTTAAAAACATGATTGTTGTAATTTAAAAAAATAGAAGGGTTTAACAATAAAATGGATGAGGCTGAAAACAAAATTAGTGATCTAGAAGATCAAGTTTAGAAAATATCCTAGAATACAAATTAAAAGAAGAGAAATGGAGTAAGGGAGAAAGAGAGGGAAGGAGAGAGAGAACGAGAAAGAGGACAGAAAATTGGGCACATGGAAAATTATCCCAGAATAATAATAATAAGTTGTTTAAATATGTCCATTAAATATATAAAAACAACTTCTGGAAGAGTAGAATCAGTATGACTGACTTCCAGATTATTAGCAGAAATATTAAAAGAGAAAATTAAAATGCAATTAAACCAATAAATGGTAAAAATATGAAAAAAAGAATAATTAAAAGGTCAATAGAAACATAAGATGAAAGGGAAAAGTCCAAGTATAATACAAAAAAGTGAATGAGTTGAACTCCAAATAAAATAACCCAGGGTTACAGAAAAAAAAAAAGAAAAAACCAACTGTATGCTCTTAACCAAGAGACAGACTTAAAATGACATAAGAAATTTAAAAAATAAAAGAAAAACAGATATACCAGACAAATGCTATAAAAGAAAGAAAACAAGTGTAACAATAGATTTGAAAGATAAAATGTATTAAAAGAAAAAGAGAGTGATATTTAAATTGAGCAAGAAGTTATTATCCACCAAGTCATTATAACAGTCAGGAAATTTTATGCATCTGAAAAAATAGATTTGAAATATGCTGACAATCACTGATATGTAAACTTATTAAGTTTACAAAGAAAGGTCAAAAAAACAATTTAGGGCTTCTCTGGTGGCGCAGTGGTTGAGAATCTGCCTGCCAATGCAGGGTACACGGGTTCAAGCCCTGATCTGGGAAGACCCCACATGCCGCAGAGCAGCTGGGCCCGTGAGCCACAGCTGCTGAGCCTGCGCATCTGGAGCTTGTGCTCCACAACAGGAGGGGCCGCGGCGGTGAGAGGCCCACACACCACGATGAAGAGTGACCCCCGCTCGCCGCAACTAGAGAAAGCCCACGCACAGAAATGAAGACCCAACACAACCAAAAATAAATAATCAAAAATAAATAAAAATAAACAAATAATAAATAAATAAACAATTTAAATAGGAGATGTCAACTTACTCCTCTCATAAATAGTTGACAAAATAGATGAAAAATAAACCAGGGTATTGAAATAACAAAATTAGCAAGTATGATCTAATAGCTATACAAAGAACTTTGAAACCTACAAATTGAGAATAGTGTGGTACATACTCCATCAGATATCAAAAATTTATATAATGTTATAGCAATTAAAATAAGGCAGTATTTGAGGGGCCATTTACAAATGTATGTATAGAACAGATTTGAAAGTTCCAAAAAAAATCCAAGTATATAGGGGTATTTAGTATAAGATAAGGGAAATATTTCAAATGCATGAGGAAAGAATATTTAGTAATAGTTGGATCAATTAGTTATCCATTGGAAAAAGACAAAGGGAAGATGACTACTCTGTACACCAAAAGAAATTCCTGTGATTAAGGAATTGTCTGTATAAAATAAAAACCTACAAAAGTATTAGAAGAAAATATAGGATAATATTTTTACAACACTGGAGTGGAGAAGACTTTCTTTTTTTAAAAAAATTAATTTATTTATTTATTTTTGGCTGTGTTGGTTCTTCATTGCTGCATGCAGGCTTGCTGCACGCAGACTTTCTCTAGTTGCATCGAGCGGGGGCTGCACTGCATTGCGGTGCACGGGATTCTCATTGCCATGGCTTCTCTTGTTGCAGAGCACGGGCTCTAGGCACATGGGCTTCAGTAGTTGGGGCATGTGGACTCAGTAGTTGTGGCTTCCAGGCTCTAGAGTGCAGGCTCAGTAGTGGCACATGGGCTTAGTTGCTCTGCGGCATGTGCGAGCTTACTGGACCAGGGCTTGAACCCATGTCCCCTGCATTGGCAGGCTGATTCTTAACCACTGCGCCACCAGGGAAGTCTGAGAAGACTTTCTTAAACAATACCCCAAAGTCAGAAATCATAAAGAAATGAAAAATTTGACTATATAACAGTTTAAAACTTCTGAAAGACAAAATGACATCTTAAAGTTAAAAGATGAGTAACATACAACCCAAAACAATATCAGGATTATATAATGAGTTCCTAAAACTCATTAAGAAAAAGGCAAATATTCAAACGTTAAAATGCATACAAAGCACAAATAGTACACAGAAGAAAATAAATGAATAGCTAATTAAGGTAATTTAAAAATGGTTCACTTCTTTAGATATGAGAGCAAAGCATATTAAAATAAATAGGTGTAATTTATCCTCTATCTTATTTGCATAAATAAATAAAAATGAATATCCACTAAGGGCACGGGTGTAAGGGAAGCAGGTATTCTCTTGCATTCTTGGTGCACAATGACCAAGCCTTTAGTAGAGGACAGTTTTGTAGTATCTAGTAAAATCTTTTGATTTTACCTATGACCTAGAAAGTCCACTCTCAGATATCTATCCTAGAAAAATACAAATGTGCACAGTAATGGAACAGTAATGTTGTTTGATACATTATTTGTAGCAGTGAAAACTAGAAACAACTAAATATATATCAAATAGGTTATACGGTGCATGCATTACTATGAAATACTGTATGGAGCAAGTTTAAAGAAGTGGGGTGGATCATAGGGCAAGGTTACCACGATACATCATTAATAGATAAAAAGCAAGGTGAACTATAATACATTGTTGTTTAACTTCAGTATTGTTAAAGGTAAAGAAAGCAATACTAGGTATTTTTATGTGTGTCTATACATATATGAATAAAAGGATAGAAGTCTGGAAAGTTACACACAAAACTGTTAAGAGCACTTGGTTTTCTCTGGAGAGTGGATTCGAATTTGAGGGGAGTGGTAAGGATTATGATCTTCACTTTATATTCTTTTGTACTGTCTGTGTTTTTAATAAGGAGAATATATTTGCAGTTTCCTTACAAAAATTGATGATAAAAATATTTAAAGAAGAGCAGTTCTCTAAACAGTCTGTATTTTCCCTTAGGGTTAATTTTAATTTAGCTCCAAACATGTACAGAGAAAAACACACACTGCTTTCCAAATTAATTAATACTCAAGGTGTTATTAATTTTTTCTATCTCATTACTGGGAATTAAAATAATTACCAAGGAATTTCTCCTAGAGACTGCATATTCTTACTGAGGAAAAATGCTGGAAAACTAAGCAGCAAGTTTCTATGGGCTGTAATGGATGGGAGGTGGGAGAATGAAAAGGGTACAGAGATATTCAGGAACAATGGAGAAGGTGAATTGTGCATTGAACTACAGATAAGAAGACATCTATACTTTAGTCATGTCCAAATGCATTTATTTTTCATACTGATTTGAGAACCTATACCCTGGGTGAGCATGATCCCACTTAAGGGGCCCTGAGACCAATTCCCAAAGGAATTGCAGTTTAGCAGAGTCTCAAGAAATGCATATTTGAAATGACAGGCAGCAGGCAGCTGAGTATTTCTCTATTACTTTTTAAAGTCATATTCATGTGGATCTGATCAAGCAAATCTTAGGCTCAAATCAGTTCCTATTTATTTATTGAGAACCAACCATGTGCTAAGCCCTGGACCAAGTGCTTTCACATACATACCTCATTTATTCCTCAAAACTACACACAAATTAACAAGTGTGAAAATAACTGTGCTTATTGCCTTTGAAACATGAAGTCAATCTGAAGATACGCAAAAGCAGTTTAGAATCCCCTTCCTTCCTCTATTACATTCAGAGATTTAATGATTATCTTAAAGGCTGAATGATTCTAATGCTAAGACATCAGCATTTAGAGCTTATTTTTGTCCCCCACCTCCCGCCTTTTTAAAAAGACTAACTCAATAGTGCTCAAACTTTAAAATTACTATTTAAAGTTA